>NC_064633.1:149782123-150085154 GCF_023864275.1 Schistocerca cancellata
CCTGGAATATGTACATCTGTTAGCTATTTTATTTACATTTTTGTCATTGTGCCTATAGGTTACAAACAGTTCTGGTGGTTGGTGTTTCCTATTAAGTAGTAATGTTTTGAACTGTACTTACAGGCTGCGTGGACAATTTCCTACATATTACCCTCCTGTTGCATTTTTGGTGTTTTTCTTCTTCTTATGAACGCCAATTTGCGGTTTTTTTCGCCATTCCACAACACTATGCACAGAACGCTTGTTTTAAAGCAATGTTTTGGTTTCTGTTGACGACTGTCAAATGTTTTTGCCAAAGATCGAATGTTATTGCCAAACTTATGAGTGTAACTATTGAAGTATCTGTGGTCTGTTCGTGTATGCATTTGTGTGTGAGTGTGTGTGTCTGTGTGTGTGTGAGTGAGTGTTTTTTGGTGTGATATATATTTATTGTGCTGTGTGTGTGTGTGTGTGTGTGTGTGTGTGTGTGTGTGTGTGTGTGTGTGTGTGTCTCCAGATGATGTGGGGAAGAGTTCTCTTGTTTTTTTTTAATTTTTTATTTTTTTTAATTTTTTGTTTTATGTTATCATTTTCTTTACTAAGTGGAGTAGGGAGCCTGTGGTGATGTGTGTTTGTTCATTTATCACATGTTTGTTTTCTGCTACGGCTTTCTGGATGTGGAAGTTTTCTTGCATTTGTATAAGATGTTTGTCATGGTTGCTTAATCTCATTGTTTTCAATTCTTGTTCCATGTTTGCTCTTGGAAAAAGGTTTGAAACACTGCACCAATAGCAAAGTGAACAATCAATACATAGAAAATTTCATAGTAGAAACCGAACACGTCCTTACACTTGAAGAACAACAAAATAATTGTGAAATAAACATAGGACTGACGAGAGAACTAGTAAAAGAAGAAATAAAAGGCATAATAAAACAAACACAGCAGACACACAATAAGAACAACCAAACAGAAGCAGCTACTATGAAAAGGTTAAAACAAAAGTTAACAGACAATAACGTATTAATAACAAGAGCAGACAAGGGAAATGTAACAGTACTCATGGATAAAGAGCAATACATCACAAAAACCAAGGAATACATAAACACCAACGCTATACAAAAACTGAAGTCAGATCCAACTACACGATTCCAGGCAAATGTGAAACGAACACTGAAAAACATTGAACACACACTCACAGACAAACAGAAATACTGCTTAACACAGAAAAACCCACAAGCACCAACACTCCGCAGTCAACCGAAAGTACATAAAGACGGAACGCCAATGAGAGCTGTTATCAACTTCAAGAAAGCCCCAACATACTGCATAGCCAAACACCTCCAAAAGTTAGTAACAAAACACTATAAAGTAGAAAACAACAGAACAGTGATAAACACAGGAAACCTAATAGAAAACATACAGAACATACAGGTACCACACACAGCATCACTGATTTCATTCGATATAGAAAATATGTATACCTCCATCCCTATCACAGAAACAATAGAAATCATGGAACAAAACCTCTCATCCCACAGCAACCTCACCACAGACGCAATAAAAGAAATAACAGATATGCTCAGACTGACAACTGAACAAAACTATTTTCAGTTTGAGAAAGAATATTATCTACAAACTGATGGACTGCCCATGGGATCGCCAATATCAGGAACACTAGCAAACGTTTTCATCAGTCACCTAGAAAACCAGATATTTGATAAGATAACCACAAATGAAAGTTTCAAAATCATATATTGGTACAGATACGTGGATGACATTATTTGTCTGGTAGATGAGCCAAGTGAAAAAATAGATGAACTCCATTCAGAAATAAACAAAGCTCATCAGAACATAAAATTCACACTTGAAAAAGAAAAAGAAAATCAAATAAATTTTCTTGACATTACAATTAAAAAAGGAATTGGTAAACATACATTTAACACCTTTAGAAAACCAACAGCCACAGATGCAATAATCCATTCCACATCCAACCACCCCCACAGCCAGAAACTTGCAGCACTATGACACATGTTACATAGATTAAACAGAATCCCACTCAGCAAGAGAAACTATGAACAAGAAATGAGTACAATCATACAAATAGCTAGGAACAACGGGTGTGACACACATGTGGTACACAAGCTCAATCAAAAAATAAAAACAGAAATAAAAAACAAACACAACAGTTCCACAATACAAAAGAACTCACAAGTTGAAGATGTACAAACACACTCAACAAACACACACAATGACAACACCACACAGAAAAGAACCAGATGGTACACCATGACCTACACACATAAACTAACACACAGAGTTGCAAACATCCTAAAGAGACAGGGCTTCAAAATAGCCACACCTAAGCCAGCCAGCTACCAAGAGAGACAAATTCCAACAATCAGGAATATATAAACTTGAATGTCAAAGTTGTGATGCAGTATACATAGGCATGACATGCAGGAATTTTCAAACAAGATACAAAGAACATATCAGATGTTGGAAGTATGAAACAATCCATTCCACATTTGCAAAGCATTTAAAACACTACAACCATCATCCTACAAACATGGAACAAGAAATGAAAATAATGAGAATAAGCAACCATGACAAACATCTTATACAAATGCAAGAAAACTTCCACATCCAGAAAGCCGTAGCAGAAAACAAACATGTGATAAAAGAACAAACACACATCAGCACAGGCTCCCTACTACACTTAGTAAAGGAAATGATAACATAAAACAAAAAATAAAAAAAATAAAAAATAAAAAAAAGAGAACTCTTCCCCACATCATCTGGAGACACACACATACACACACACACACACACACACACACACACACTCACACAGGGGAAAAGAATACACACACAAACACACACACACACACAGCACAAAAAAAATATATATCACACCAAAAAACACTCACTCACACACACACACACACACACACACACACACACACACACACACACACAAATGCATACACGAACAGATCACAGATACTTCAATAGTTACACTCATAAGTTTGGCAATAACATTCGATCTTTGGCAAAAACATTTGACAGTCGTCAACAGAATCCAAAACATTGCTTTAAAACAAGCGTTCTGTGCATAGTGTTGTGGAATGGCGAAAAAAACCGCAAATTGGCGTTCATAAGAAGAAGAAAAACACCAAAAATGCAACAGGAGGGTAATATGTAGGAAATTGTCCACGCAGCCTGTAAGTACAGTTCAAAACATTACTACTTAATAGGAAATACCAACCACCAGAACTGTTTATAACCTATAGGCACAATGACAAAAATGTAAATTAAATAGCTAACATATGTACATATTCCAGGTCACTGATGATGTCTTGCAGAAAATAAAGGCGAAACGCGTATGGCACTA
This sequence comes from Schistocerca cancellata, assembly GCF_023864275.1. Taxonomy (NCBI): domain Eukaryota; kingdom Metazoa; phylum Arthropoda; class Insecta; order Orthoptera; family Acrididae; genus Schistocerca; species Schistocerca cancellata. The sequence continues at coordinate 149,785,495 of NC_064633.1, forward strand.
AAATTGTGTTTTATTCAGTTGCTGTCAGACGGTCCATAAGTAAAAATTATTAATACGCCGTAATATCACTTTGATTTGTTGTGCATCAAATCCGCCTGTTCTTCATTAAATATTTCTTCTTGATTTTTATTCACTGTAGACTTGTCAGTGTATGTCATTCTCCTACACAGATTCTCCTTGTTTCCTTGCAGGAGGGTTATATGAAGTATTTGATCAATCCACCGATCTTCGACTGTCCACTGTAACACCTAATTTGGAAGACTATTACTCGTTTCAACATCAGAGCTGTAGTTAGAACACAGCTTTTCACGAAATTATGCATTTGAACATTAATAGCTGTTTCATTTCATAGGAAGCCCTTCTCCCTTGTGAAATCTTTGCTAGTATGTCTCCCTTGCATCTTCTGTACCTAATACATTTCCGAGAGAGCAAGATTTGTACACTGCTTCAAGAGCCACTGGTACTATTTTTACTTTCATCCCATCAGCAAGTGCACATTCTGAGCACACCATTGTCTTGATTTTCATTATCTCGATACACGTGTAGTAGTGCAACGAATTCTTTCTTCCTGTTACATAATAAAGAGAGAAAAATAATTAAATGGAGCAAAAATTACGCTACGAATGAAAAAAGGTTTATTTGGAGAAAGACAGGTCACAAATGCGATGGTACGATAATTAATCAGTTATCATTATACATTGTATTATCTCCATTGTATTTTGTAGTCCTTCGATTACAAACTTTTTTGTGATTAACAGGCCCTGGTTATCAATGTACTTCATCAATGTTTGAAATCATTTCGAATTATAAAATTCAGGGCGATAATACTGTTTATGAGTGTCATCTGCATGTGTTTTCACTCCTTAACAACACGTGGCAGTCATTCTAATGCTCAGCTGTATACGTGCTCGACGTCTCCTACTGTTTATATGAACGCGTAGTGTCCGTTCTTTTGGACATGTCCGAAAGAACAGACGCCACGCGTTCATATAATTAATTAGCCTCGTTGGGCAATGAATCCACCACATTTAGTGTGGATGCACATTAACTTCCGACGTCCTATGGGAATCTCAAAGTGGCGAGCATGGAGGATATGGACAGAGACAGCAGATAGTTAGCGCTAGATGGAATTTGGGTCGGCCGAAAGCGTACCGAGGTACTCCGCGCACATAGAGTAAACGCATTTCCCAGGCTGCGCAGGTGTTAGCGCAACCGCTTAATGAGCAGAACACCCCAGCAACAGTTACGGCTTTGACTCGTCGCCGCTGATTCTGCATGAAGTGCCGATGCAGATAGGATCTTACCTTTCTTCCCCCTCCCCCCCTTTCCAAACATCACTTTACGTAATCTGCTACTATTATACCTGGTTTTCATTGCACTATATTTAGTGAAGCGAGACGTACGCAGTTCTGCATGCGTGGCCCTATCGCTTCACCACTGCACCTCCGGTCATGACTGTACCGGATGTATTTCCTTGCAATTAAACACCTTATTTGACTTACGAATATGTCACTTATTCTCTCTTTGTAAGATCTGCTTAACAGTTCGTGTTCATCACGTAGGTACATACGTTGGCTACACTGATCTGGACGTATGCTTATTCCGCTGCATAATAGTTCCACGCATGTGTCTCAGTCGATGGTTCGTAAAAATTTCGTTAGGTATTCTACTACAGCCGTGCATGATTGGACAACACCTCAGCTATTGCTTTCCATTTATTCTTTTTGTAGGTAATCTGATAATGCCCTACAAAGGCGAAACGAGTCATTACAGTAGTTTTTTCGTAACAAAGATCGTTTTACTTCAAGAAAAATCTTTATATGTTTGTTGTACCGGTGGGCCAGGTGGATTTGATATTGTAGCGCGGTGAAAATTTTTTCTTGAAACAACACCATAGACCGTGGCCAAGAAATTTAGCAGGAATATCCTTTCGTATTTTCATATTCCGCCATTATTTGATTTTCGTCTTTGGAAATTATTGATGATTCAGTTCTTCTTGGTAGATAATACGAAGAAGAGTATAATGACGATTATAATTAAGATATTTTACTGCTATCCTCCTTTTGGCAAGCTAAAATAAGGTATAATAGCACTAACGAGAGTTCACAATGATTTGAGACGTGTAACGATCGCTCATAGTGACCTCGCAAGCAGTAAGCAGTTGTTATGACTTTTGCTCAGCATCTCTGAAATACGCCGCAGTGTAAGTACGTCATGATTCGTCCTCGCATGTGCCAGCCGACATCTCTTTGCAAGTGGTGCCCGCATTCCGCGAACGAGTTTTATCTCGTTTCTTGAAAGCGTACTGTCGTAAATACTTTGCGCATTATCATCCCCGGCGACGTCTCCGCCGGCCTGTATTTGTCAAGCCGGGCTTTAATACTTGCTCCGGCGACGGCCGCTCTCGTTCCAAACGCAATAACCGTCTGTCACGGGGGCGGCATATGCTGTCTCCAGTGCCGACGGAAACACTGCTAGCGGCCTCTGCTTTATACTTGCACAGCGGTTCGCGCATAGGTATCTGTCATCTCTGTTTTATAGTTAATTGCCAAAGTGTCGGCAGGGAAGCATTGCCTATGTAGGACTTACAAATAAAAAAGATACCATTTATGGGATGAAGAAAAATAGAATAGCGATACACACGACGTTCTTTTGGGAACCAGGACAAGTTCATTAGAAGTAAAGAATTTAATATGGCAACTGAGGCGGAATTCTTTATACACTGGAAGGAGGAAATTCAGTTTTCTGAACAGAGACGGTAGGAAGGTCACGACTATCTGCCACTGCGGCGAAATAGGCATAACACACCACGTCGAGTGGGGATGCCCTCTAACTGAAGACGTATCAAGAGGAAATGTTTGCGACGCAAGGTAGTAAAATAGTGGTTTTAACACGCCCGTGCTGACGCTGAGATTTTTTTTTTATTCCAGTCTTCTGTCATAATATAAATTCCTTTAACGATGACCGGCTACAGTTAGTAATGACCATCTTCAGATATATTCTACACCATGATCTAATGTGATAAAGCCGTAATGGGATCGTCAACTAATTTAGGGCATGGTGTAGAACAGATCTGAAGATGGTCATTACTGACTGAAACCGATCATCGTCAAAAGAATTTATATTATGATGAAAGACTGGAATACAAAATAAATGACAGTATTGTATCACTGTTCATAGTAAAGACTATGTCGCAGCTGGTGATTTCTGGTTGTGGCGCGGCGCCCGTATTCATGCTTTCCTTGTTTCGGCGGCGCTGCTTTTCCTGTTACTCGCATGGGAGCGGTAGTCCTATTCAAACACGCACGGTTCCTAATTTAATGTATTGATCTTTTATTCTGAAAGTGGCATAAGTTCATTATTTTAAAATGGCGAAACGTCACATAAAATAATTTTATACTAAATTAATTACAAATTATGTTATATCTCATTTATTCAGAGACCTCTTTCTTTGAAGGGACACACAAAATTGCATTCACAGCTGTCTGTTGCGCTATGCTGATAGGTAATACCTCATATGTTCGTTTATTACTGATAGTATAATTTGCAGAGTCGAGCGTGAGCCATCGGTGGTACACGCCGCATGAAGGACGGGTGTAACATAGAGTTGCAAAACTACCGTAGGTTACTAGTAGCTTCGGTCAGTTAAGTTCGTACACGCATTACCTGTGCATTGGGTATGTTGCGTACCTCTCAGGCGTTACCTCATAACGATTGCTTTCCTTACCGTATTGTGATCAGTGTCTTGCTATATTTCTCCAAAACCGGAACCAGTGAACCGTCTAGAAAATGAGTCAGGATATATAACGAGCCGGGTAGCCTACGGAACATTATTGTTCTACAAAGTTTTCCTCATGCGACTTATTTAAGAATAAACAGTATTTATATCAAAACGGAACACTGTTGCTCTACGTCGTTTTCCTCCTATCTGTCACTTAAGAATAAACAGTATTTATATCAGAACTGGATTGTCAATGTTTAATTCAGGATGTATTACGAAATTGTTGATTTGTAACGTGAAACAGAGGAATGTTGTACTAAAAATAAATAAAACAATATAGACTTATCATATAGTGCTGGAAAACGCAATTTTCTAGACAAAAAGGTAAAACAAAAACAATAAAAGAAAACCTTAAACATCGCTTCAACAGGCCGTTGAATTTACATATAACATGCTACGTTAATCGTAAACAACTTCCGCATTTGTCAGTAATAACAGGAAATTCTTGACTTTGATCATGATGAAGAACGTTTCATGAGTGCCAAATAACAGGAATTATATCTCTGTTTTATGTTTGTGTATATAAACTGTACTTTCATCAGAAGTAATTGCTTCGCTTACATAGAAGCGCAGATGCTATGCGACCAACGAATTTTTATTACTTAGAAAGTACAATTGATATTCTGAAGGCATATAAAATACGCATTGAACTAACAGTGAAGTACGATCTGTTCTTATTATGTGGAAAAAAATCGTCGGCTCCCCTTTTACCTCTCACACATTTATTTATCTTTCTTTCCCTACCAATTCTACCAGTACTGCTGGTAATCCTATCATTTGCCACGTCATTTGTATAGTGTAGCAACACTTCCGAACTGTAGTTTCGGAAGAGCACAACCCTAGTGTAGCGTGAGCCATCGGTGGTATAACGTTTTACTGTTCTGAGTCTTGTAACGGATGCTGTCTTTTAAAAAGCAGGGGGTAGCTAAGCCCAAGAGACACCACAGCAGACGCGAGAAATTCCTGTAGATAGCTCGTCGCATGTGAAGGAAATGGGATCTCTCTAGTATCGTTTGGCCCAGTATCATTAGAATGAAGGCTTGTGGGTACAAGCATTAGTTTGTTCCTGATGTAAGGGTAAGTGCGTTATGATCCATTAATCTGCAAGCAGCAAAGTATTTGTAGACTCGACAGAATGGCTGATTTCGTGCAGAACATACGTAGGAACCAGAGAAACTAGGTACAACCCAGAAATAGTAATGTGTGTTCTCTCATACTTTCGTGAAGAAAAAATGAGTTTAGTAATATGATATACTACTTAACTGTTCTAAGGGGCATCGACCTATTCTTCGAATGTAATTGTAGCAAGAGTATAGTACAAAAATTAGATTTAGTGTTATTAGCATTAGTTTTCGTACATGCTGTGTCTCCAATACATTAGAATTAGTAGTAATACGGCCTCCAAATATTTACAGTCGTAGTAGTAGCAGTTGTAAAAGCGAGAAGGCAGGTTAGCGTTTAACGTCCCGTCGATAGCGAGGTCGTCAGAGATGGAGCACAAGCTCGGATAACGAAGGGGTGGGGAAGGAAACCGGCCGCGCCCTTCTCAAAGGAACCAGCCTGCCATTTGTCTGGAGAGACGTAGAGAAATCACGGGAAACCTAAATCTGGATGTCACAAGGTGATTTGAACATTCGTCCTCTTGAAAGCGAAACTAGTGCGCTAACCACGGCGTCAGCTCGCTCAGCAGTAGCAATAGTAGTAGTAATAGTAGTAGTAGTAGTAGTAGTAGTAGCAGTAGTAATTCACAAAGCTAAAAGTCAGATAAGTTACAGTTGCATCATTCGCACTAGTGACTGCTTTGTACATTCACGAGATCGTGGCGAATGTAGACAGCGAAGTCTGACGTTTCTGCTGACTATATTCCGGCTTCTTATCAATCGTGGAAGGTTTAAACTGCAAATTTTTCTGCTGTAATGGACTGGAAAATCGCGATACGAATGCCGCGTGAAGCACTCTACACGAATCATTACAGGCTGTTTTCTGCAATCACTTGAAACAGCTCACCGATTCCAGTCTATTGAGATGAGGCGCTGCAGTCATGGACTGTGCGGCTGGTCCCGGCGGAGGTTCGAGTCCTCCCTCGGGCATGTGTGTGTGTGTGTGTGTGTGTGTGTGTGTGTGTTTGTCCGTAGGACAATTTAGGTTAAGTAGTGTGTATGCTTAGGGACTGATGACCTTAGCAGTTAAGTCTCATAAGATTTCACACACATTTTTTTTAGATGAGGACATTGATCATTAGGACAACGAAAAGTATATAGTTACGTTTTCTTGTTCCTGATAGTACTGTTTACTTCTGTTAACAGCAACTCTTCTTTCCACAATGAAATAAATAACATGTGTACGGAAAATCATACGACGTACAAGTCAAGTTGAAATTAATAGGCCCGCATCTCGTGGTCGTGCGGTAGCGTTCTCGCTTCCCACGCCAGGGTTCCCGGGTTCGATTCCCAGCGGGGTCAGGGATTTTCTCTGCCTCGTGATGGCTGGGTGTTGTGTGCTGTCCTTAGGTTAGTTAGGTTTAAGTAGTTCTAAGTTCTAGGGGACTGATGACCATAGATGTTAAGTCCCATAGTGCTCAGAGCCATTTGAACCATTTTTGAAATTAATAGGAAAGTGATTATGCTTCACGATAAACAATATTTGTAGAGTTTTCGCCACATTTTTGTAGTTTACAAACAAGGTGGAAAAAAACTAATTCGAAATTATCATTTTACAATGGTTCGTCCAGCGAAGCACGTTTTTTCAGTAAGGAATGAAATGAAAGAAGGTCGTAGTTTCAGAAATATCGCATCCCACTGCTCTTGAATTTCAGCACTACTTGGGAAGTATTGTCAGAAGAATGCGACTTACTTTGACACTGACGTATCCGACACGTAATGTCAATACGTCAGGAAGTCATCGTGCAGCTGCTTGTTCTGACGCCCGTACACGGCTGCCTGTTTTTGCCACAGCTAGGTTACGATGGTCAGTGTTACAAACCAACAAAATTATGAGACAGAGTTGCTGACTAGCGATAGCCTATAGGAGGTGACACTTAAGTACTGACGGTAGGCACCTACACAACAGCCTAATCGGTCCAACATTCTAAATAGCCTCTTCATCCACTTTTAGGACGCAGTACAATAACTATTCCCCGTGTTACTAAAATTCCTTGGTGGTTTGCGGCAGTATATGCTACCAGACGTCTGTTCACATGTCACGCGATTCCCGTAAATTAATGGGCGATATCTGGTGGGAGGCGATCTGGCGTCCAATCGTGTCCCAGATGTATTCCACAGGGTTCACATCAGGTGAATAAGCAGCCAAACGGATCAACATGAGTTCGTGATCATGCTCCTCAAACCACTGTGGTACAAATCTGGCCTTGTGACACCGATTGTTATCCTGATGCAGACACCAACATGCATGAAAGGACACAAGTGGTCCTCAATAACGTCCACGTAGTACCCAACTGTCATGATACCTTCGGTTACTACAAAAGGCTCCACGGAGGCCCGGGTAAATGTCCCCCTCCGGTCTGCGTCCGTGATACGGTTCATCTACATCTATCTCTACATGGATCTTCTGCAAATCACACAGCTGCCTGACACAGGGTTCATCGAACCACCCTTAGAGTAGTTCTCTGGAACAACGCGAGAAAATAACGGATACTTATATCTTTCCATTTGAGCTCTGATTTCCCTTATTTTATTACGAAGATCGTTTCTTCCTATGTAGGTCGGCGTCAGTTTAATATTTTCACTTTCGGAGGAGAAATTGGTGATTGAAATGTCGTGAGAAGATCCCACCGCAACGACTAACGCATTTCTTTTAATGACGACCAGGTGAAATACTGTATCAAGTCACTGACACTCTTTCCTCTATTTTTCGATAATACAGACCGTGCTGCTTTTCTTTGCGATGTGATCCGTTAATCCTATCTGTTAAGGATCCCACAACGCGCAACAATGTTCCAAAAGAGGACGGACAAGCGTAGTATAGGCAGTCTCTTTAGTAGATCTGTTGCATCTTCTAAGTGTTGTACCAGTAAATCGCAGTCTTTGGTTCACCTTTCCCACAACATTTTCTGTGTGTTCTTTCCAATTTAAGTTGTTCGTAATTATAATTCCTAAGTTCTTGAGGATATTTCTTTTAGATCAATGCATATACAAAAACCGTGTTTTTTTTTCTTTATTTTTCACCAGACACTTTTCGCGTTATTGAGGTAGTGTATCATCAATGATCTGCAATTAAGTTATTTACATTTTGATTTGCTTTAAGATCGAAAAACAGTCCGTTAACATCACTATTGCTTCCCTGCTCTTACACAGCAACAAATTTTAATGCGATTACATACATACAATAATTAAAAAAAGAGATTGTCAGTTAAAGAAAAACTAGCGGCAAGGTTATGTTGGCAACACTACAAAACACAAACCACAACAGTCACTTAGAAGTATGAAAAGAAACAGAAAACACTGGCGTGCGAAAAAGTGTAGTGTGAAAACAATAAGAAGTGCATAGTGCTGTAGCACAATAAAAAATTAGACCAGAACTATCAGTGTCTAAAAAGGAAAAGCATCGGCGATATGCTACAAACGACATTTCCCAGTATGAGTGAGAAATCAACCGAAAATCACCTTAAGTACAAACCAACAAATATTTATAAAATTTTTATTTTGTTTGTCATTTTACATGTATGTATCTTCTGAGGTCATCAGTCCCCTAGAACTTAGAACTACTTAAACCTAACTAACCTAAGGACATCACACACATCCATGCCCGAGGCACGATTCTAACCTGCGACCGTAGCGGTCGCGCGGTTCCAGACTGTAGCGCCTATAACAGCTAGGCCACTCCGGCCGGCGTATAAATTCATTGTTTTATCAGTTGGTGCCTTCTTGTTTACTGACCAATTGTGCAGTACTCCTACTGAACATAGTCTGGGTAACGTTGTGCATAGTTACTTTCTAACTGTATTACATGTCTTACTGTGTTAAACATTTAAAATAAGATTATAGCTCTTAACGAGTAGGTTAAGACATCATTTTAAATACGAGGCCAAATGTTCTTTTAATCTAGGGAAAGGTGATAGTCGCCGGGCGCCAAGCCAGGACTATAGGATGGATGGGTGATTATGTTCCACTGAAATTGTTGCAGGAGAGCAACGGTTTGCCGAGCAATGTGTGGGCGAGCGGTGTCATGGAGAATGTGTAGGCCCTTGCTCAACATTCCTCTTCTCTGGATCTGAATTGCCCATTTTAGTTTTTATAGACTCTCACAGTACCTGTCAGCGTTAATTGTGATCCCAGCGATTCAGCTCCAACGACGAGGTGAAAGAAGAGGTTCATAACTTTCTGAACAGCATGGCAACGACCTGGTATGACATGGGCACACAAAAACTGCCACAGCGTCTACAAAAATGCATCGACAGGAACGGTGATTATGTCGGAAAATAGCTAAACGTTCAAGCTGTAAACCGATGTAAGCCACTTATAAAAAAAATAGGAGGCCTTGCTTTTGGGATTACCCTCGTATTTCAATTCAGCGAATAACTACACAAGACATTGAAAATCAAATTGCAGTTGCCCCTGGAAGCACTTAGATACGCAACCCAAAACTGACACCTGGTGATTTCAGCCGTTTAGTACATACTAATAAAGATCCTCAAACGTTTCCTGCTTCGGAGCATGTTGTTAACGCTCGAATTACACTACTGGCCATTACAATTGCTACACCAAGAAGAAATGCAGATGATAAACGGTTATTCATTGCACAAATATATTATACTAGAACTGACATGTGATTACATTTTCACGCAATTTGGGTGCATAGATCCTGAGAAATCAGTACCCAGTACAACCACGGCCGTAACAACGACCTTGAGACGACTGGGCATTGAGTCAAATAGAGCTTGGATGGCGTGTACAGGTACAGCTGCCCATGCAGCTTCAACACGATAGCACAGTAGATCAAGAGTAGTGACTGGCGTATTGTGACGAGCAAGCTGCTCGTCCACCATTGACCAGACGTTTTCAGTTGGTGAGAGATCTTGAAAATGTGCTGGCGAGGGCAGCAGTCGGACATTTTCTGTATCCAGAAAGGCCCGTACAGGACCTGCAACATGCGGTCGTGCATTATCCTGCTGAAATGTAGGGTTTCGCAGCGATCGAATGAAGGGTAGAGCCACAGGTCGTAACACATCTGAAATGTAGCGCCCACTGTTCAAAGTGCCGTCCATGCGAACAAGAGGTGACCCAAACGTGTAACCAATGGCACCCCATACCATCACGCCGAGTGATACGCCAGTATGGCGATGGCGAATACACGCTTCCAATGTGCGTTCACCGCGATGTCGCCAAACATGGCTACGACCAACATGATACTGTAAACAGAAACTGGATTCATCCGAAAGAATGACGTTTTGCCTTTCGTGCACCTAGGTTCGTCGTTGAGTACACCATCGTAGGCGCTCCTGTCTGTGATGCAGCGTCAAGGGTAACCGCAGCCACGGTCTCCGAGATGTTAGTGCATGCTGCTGCAAACGTCGTCGAACTGTTCGTGCAGATAGATGTTGTCTCGCAGCCGGCCGCGGTGGTGTAGCGGTTCTAGGCGCGCAGTCCGGAACCGCGCTACTGCTACGGTCGCAGGTTCGAATCCTGCCTCGAGCATGGATGTGCGTGATGTCCTTAGGTTAGTTAGGTTTAAGTAGTTCTAAGTTCTAGGGGACTGATGACCACAGATGTTAAGTCCCATAGTGCTCAGAGCCATTTGAACCTTTTTTTTTTTGTCTTGCAAACGTCCCCATCTGTTGACTCAGGGATCGAGACGAGGCAGCACGATCCGTCACAACCTTGCGGATAAGAGGCCTGTTATTTCGACTGCTAGTGATACGAGGCCGTTGAGACCCAGCACGGCGTTCCATATTACCCTCCTGAACCCACCAATTCCATATTCTGCTAACAGTCATTGGATATCGACCAACGCGAGCAGCATTCGCGATAGGCACTATCTGACCTTTATCAAAGTCTGAAGCGTGATGGTACGCATTTCTCCCCCTTACACGAGGCAACACAACAACGCTTCACCAGGCAACGCCGGTCAACTGCTGTTTGTGTATGAGAAATCGGTTGGAAACTTTCCTCATGTCAGCACGTTGTAGGTGTCGCCACCGGCGCCAACCTTGTGTGAGTTCTCTGAAGAGCTAATAATTAGCATATCACAGCATCTTCTTCCTGTCGGTTAAATTTCGCGTCTGTAGCACGTCATCTTCGTGGTGTAACAATTCTGATGGCTAGTAGTGTAGTTTACCACTCTGCAGCCACCGCTCACCTGTGCGAATCGAATTGCAAACGAGGTTTTGCGCCGCTCCTCGCGCGCACACGAGTGAGACATACATTTTCAAGCGGACTGGAGCACGGGCCGCGGCACTCGCAGGCAGCGCAGCGTAATTGCGAGGCGTCCTGACGTCGAGTCGCAAGAAGCGGCCGTACGGTGGGCGCCTCGGCCGTGTGCTGCCGCCGGTGTGCTCGGCGTGACGTAGCCGCGGGCGGCGCTGCACGAGGATTCATTACTCGGTCCGGCGCTGGCTCAGGCGCCCAGAGGGCGGCGTGGGAGGCGGCGTGGGGGCGGCCGAGTGCCGCGGTGCGCCATTCACTTCCCGCCCCCTGCCTGCTCTGCGTCTCGGCGGTGGCCGCTGCTGCGGCGGGACTGCGTCTGCCACCTGCGGGTGTCAGCGGGCGACTATAAAACCTCTGTCAGAAGAACAGGTCCCAAACTTAAACCATTGTTCAACAAGTTATTTATGCATCCATTCTAAGTATTCTTATGAAGCATATAAAGTTTTATCTTTAGTTTTTCACTTGTTCAATTTAGTAAGAGCGTAAGCGAAATTTAAGGGGGGTAGGACACAAAACGGGCCGACTTGGAGCAGGAGTGGCATCACAGGACATTTTAATTTCCAGTGTCTATACTTTTACAAATAAATTCATAAAACTTTGTCAGCATTACCTGGAAGGATTCTGGATTCACACCCATTGGAGTGGAAGTTCGAAAACATAACAATATATATATATATATATATATATATATATATATATATATATATATATTACGTGTGAAATTTCATCATTTTTTCACTTACTAATGGCTGCATTTGTTGCTATAGGTACACTTTTCTTCATAAGTTACAGAGATTCTTCGCTGAATTTTGCACATCATACATACCATACTCGCAGGTGTACGAAACTTTAGAATTTATTTAATTTATGAAAAAACGAATGAACTGTTATATTTTAAACTTCATGTTTAGGTTAAATACAAATTTTATACTTAATTACCTCAATTGTTAGCACACCTTAAAATATTGTTTGTATGCTGTGCCCAATTCATCGAAGAATCTCTCTTACTTATGAAGGAAAGTGTATTTATAGCAACAAATACTGCCATTAGTAAGTGAAAAAAATTATGAAATTTCACATGTAAAAAACTTTTTTCGTTATGTTTTCGAACTTACATTGCTGTGAGTGTGAATTCTGAATCCTTCCTGGTCATGCTGACAAATTTTTATGAATTTTTTTGCAAAAGTATAGACAGTCCCGAAATTAAAATGTCCTGTGGTCCCTCTCCTGCTCCGAGTCAGTCCGTTTGACGTCCTACTCCCCTTAACTCTGTTTCGCAACATGTAGGGAACCCAATGGATATTAAAAACATGTCGACAAACCTGTGCTTCCTCTTAAGGTCACTGATTATAAACTGTAACACACATTGAAATCCTAGCAGAGAAATCGATGTTAATGCAACTTGGCCAGTCCAAGGGAATTATAAAGATCGCCTATGATGAAATTAAACCTTGTGAATATAAAAGAATCCTTATGCCTATGATCTCGAACGAGTTTCCAAACCCCAATGAGACCATAACACACTGAGACGATGACACTCACGGAATTACTGCTAATATCGTGTCGGACTTCCTTCTGCTCGGCGTAGCGCAGCAACTGGTCATGGCACCCACTCAACAAATCGTTGGAACTCCACTGAAGAAATGCTGACTCATTATGTACGGCTGCAGAGGAGCTTTACACAATTGCGAAGGTGTTGCTGCTGCTGGATTTTGTACACGAACTGACCTCTCAATTATGTCCCATAAATGTGACGTAGCATGTGAAAGTTGCTGGATTAGGACGGGTTACTCCTGTAACTGAAATATCAGATCTGAAGATGGTTCTGAATGAACCGAAACCGGTCATATGAATAATAATAATAAAAAAATTGCAGTCAAGACGGATTTTAAGTAAAACCATAAACGTTCGATCGGATTCGTCTACAGCGATCTGGGTGGCAAAACCGTTCATTCGAATTATGTACAATGTTCTTTAAACGAATCGTAAACAACTGTGGGCCAGTGATATGGTGCATTGTCATCCATAATAACTCCATCGTTTTTTGGGAACATGAAATCGATGAATGGCTTCAAATGATCTCCATGTAGCCCGGCATAATCATTCCAGTCAATCATCTATTGAGCAGGACCAGAGAACACAACCCCATTCCATATAAATAGAACCCACTTCATTAAGTAGCCACCACCATCTTCCACTGTGCCTTTTTGACAACTTGGATCCATGGCTTCGTAGGGTCTGCGGCACACTCAGACGTACCATTAGGTCTTGCCAGCTGAAATCGGGACTCATCCGACCAGGCACAGTTTTGTCAGTCGTCTATAATCCAATCGATATAGACATGAACCCAGGAAAGGCACTGCACACAATGTAGCGCTTTTGGTAAAGGCACTCGCGTCGGTCGTCTGCTGACATAGCCCATTAACGCAAAATTTCGCCTTGCTGTCGTAACGGATACGTTCACCTTACATCCCATAATGATCTCTGCGGCAATTTCACGCTGCCTTGCTTGTCTGTTAGCACTGACAAATCTACACAAACGCCCCTGCTCTCGGTCGTTATATGAAGGCCGCCGAGCACTGCGTTGCTCGTGGTGAGAGATTATGCCTGAAATTTGGTATTCTCGGCACACTCCCGACATTATGGATTTCGTGATATTGAATTCCCTAACGATTCCGAAACGGAACGTACCATGCATTTAGCTGAAACTGCCATTCCCTGTTCAAAGTCTGTAAATTCCTGTTTTGCAGTGATAATTATTGACTGTTTTAGCAGCCTTTCTACCTTTCGTAATATGCTCTCGCTAATCGACTCATCTGCAGACATTCCGATCCCAACATTCGTACCACTAATCACCACCTGAAATGAAGAGTAGACAGTTCATGCACTTCTGTTCTGGGACTTTCAGTGATGATATCAGTTATATTCTTTGGTAACATATGCTACAGTGTCTCGAAATGAAGTTCGTTTATTATTTCATCAACGTAACACTTAAAAAATTGAAAGCCGTACGGCCACGTAAAATGCAAGAAAAGGGATAAGCTCTTATTGTCGAATCGTAATCGGGGTCGTCAAGGTGAACTAAAATAACGAACAATCACGTTTAATTAGAAGGAGTATCCAGTCAGGATAAGAATTCCTCAAATCTCAAAAATCCATGTAAATCAGACAAAGTCTGAGTGAAATTCTACTTATAAAGCGTGAGACTTACCAAATACGTTTTTATCAGCTCTTTTGATTTGCAAAAGACTTAGAGCAGGAATCCGATACATTAAATGAATACACCATTAATACCAATAGGTCATCCACTACTATATATCCAAGACAAATATCGTGTGAACCCACGGAAAGGAATTGGCCAACAACTCCAATGTTAAACGCGCTGCACAGGCATACACAGCGTTAAATTATAGAATGTAGCAGAAGCAGCAACTTCACAGTGCGTAGAATTACTGAAAATTTTTAAATAGCAAATGTAACTATTCATTTGGATGAACGCCACATGGCTCTTAGAAGGAAAATCAGACAGACAATTTTCGTAAGCTTTTACTCTGAGCACAAAAATCGAAATACGACAAACCCCAGAGAAGAAGACTGCTACTGGCAGAAGAGAAAAATAATTTACTTTTAACTCCACTACACTTATGCGGCAATGGAGCAGTCCTACCGCTCCAGCTATGGCTCACCATTCACACGAGTAATTTAACTGCCTAGCGCATCACAAACAAGTGTTAAAACGACTCAGCTTCCTCATGGCTACGCTACTCTGTTCAAATACCAGTGATCAGTGCCTGTGTAACAGGTTGGCGGTGACATCAAACGTTACTCAGCGAGGATAGCGTCTTAATCTGCGGCGACCATCCCCTTAGTTGAAATACACTGATGAGCCAAAACATTATGACCGCCTGCTTAATAGCTTGTTCGTCCGTCGTTGGAGCGACATACTTCACAGATTCTGCGTCTCAGGGATGATTTTTGCTATGTTTATGGAGGTATGTGGCATTAGATGTCATCGATACATCAATGTTAGTTCACTATAATACTCCTCAAACCACTGTAGCAGGGTTCCGGCTCCGAGACACGGAAAATTACATTCCTGAAAGATGACGTCGCCGTCGGAGAAGACAAAAAGCATGAAGGGGTGCAGGTGGTGCGCAGCTGTCAGCATGTCTTCGAATACAACCACAGGTCCCATGCAAGTGCAGCAGAATGTCTCCCATAGCATAATTCTGCTCCCACGAGCCTGTTTCCGTGGAGCGTTGCACGCTTAGATCTGCCGTTCACCTCCATGACTGTGGAGACGACCATCGACGCAGTACAGCAAAAATGTGGTTCACTCGAAGAGCTAACACGTTTCCATTGATCGATGGTCGAATCCCGAAGGTCCCGTGCCCACTGAAAACCTAGATGACCATGTCATTTGGCCGGCATGTGAACACGTAACGGCGGTCTGATGCGGATCACAATGATCAATAATGAACTACGATCGGTGTGCTCCGAAACATTGTGCGTGCACCAGCATTATATTCTTTTGGCAGAGATGGCACAGGTCACCATTTGTCCTATTTTAATGAGCAGATGAGGCTCCGAACCGTTCGCTCTTTGAAAAGCCGTAGACGGGCTACCACTTAACGCCTAGTGGTAGTTTCACTGTCCTTCTACCTCTTTCCGTAGATGCTCACGGCACTAACACGTGAACATTCGACCAGCTTCGCTGTTTTCCAGTAGCTCGTTCAAAGGCTCTGCGTAATAATGTGCCCTTCGTCAAAGTCACTTAAGGGGCTCCGGAACGCCCTATACTTGCAATGTTAAAATAACGCTTGTAAATTACATCTTTCCTCACAAAGTATTTGAGATAGGAAGTTGAACTTTTTACAGATTAATTATTGGAATATGGGCTACAACTTAACACAGGGATTTTACAAAATTTTAGTTCAGTTATTAAAGATGATTTGTTTTTCAATTGTAATGAAAATTCACAACATTTTTTGCAATTTTTTATTTATATATTCAAAAATATACAGTCTTTTGGACAAAGGCTGTGTTAAATTATGCAGAAGGTACTGTGTAACATTTACTGAAAGTTTGAAACAAATATGTTTGGAAGATCCTTAGAAAACATGTAATTAGTATGAGAAAATAAAAGTTTTGGGAATCGAGCGACAAAGATTTGATTAACTTTTTAGTGCATTCCATGTCCATAGGATGGATTATCTTCATCCTCTGCAAACTCCTCCTCCAGCTTCCTCTTGTTCCTCCTCCTGTTTACTCTTGCTTGTATTTCTAGACTCTTTACAGCCCTGTCTGCAGCCCGAAGGCGTTCCTTGTCTAAAGCAAGCATCGCTCGTACCATGTTAGAACCTATCTTCATTCCCATATTTCTAAATACCTTGCACCTTACAATGTTGCCATCATTGAAAGTCGCAACAGCATCATACACACTAAAGTGAAGTGTTTCTATTCCAACAAATACAGTCTTGGGGATTCTCGACCATATAACGCTATTTACACTTATATTGGGGTTTTGAGTTTTTCCGTGAATACACTTTTTCAACAGTTCATGTGCTGCTAAGTCTCTGAAAATAGGTTTTATCACCTCCATTATTGCATGAGGCAGACTATGCTTATGAGTGTACACTTCACCAGTTAGCAATCCTTTGTTATATTTACACCAACTGTCTTCTTCTTTGGCACACAAGCTGTGTTGGGGATTTTCATCGGTTGAAAAAGTATGAAAAAAAAAGAGCCCAAACAGCCTTCTTCATTTCGTCGACACTTTGTGTATTTTGCCTAATAGCCATTCCATTATAGTTCTGTATTTTGTCAATTACACTGTCAGTTAACCTTCCCTTCCCATCCAACCCTTTACCAACACTGAGTTTTTGTTTTTTGTACGAGGCTTTCAGTCGCGATATATATTGAACCATCACAGGTTAGCCACAACACATACTTTATCTCACATCACTAAAATGTACCTGACGAAAACGGACGTTAATAATAACAGCATTTGACAGCAGTTTAACAGCGCCACAGGGGGTCACGCCCATGTAGAACACATTTCAAAAAAAAAATTTAAAATAGTTGTAGTCTTCGGAATTGAATAAATTATATATCTATTAAAAGGTAATAGTCTGCAGATTCAGAAAACGCAAAAAAGTAAAAATTGAACTTTTCATGATTTTGAGCCTTTCCGGAGCCCTTTAATGGATTTCCCTATTTGCAGCCTATAACCTTCGCTAGGGTGATATTCCGTCCGCGTTTGCTCCGCTTACATATTTTTGTTTTCGCGTCGCGTGCCCACAAGCCACCTGGCGGCATCCAACATCACGGTGGGCAGTGGTCATAATGTTTTATCTCATCATTGTATATTTGATTACAGCCAGATACCTATGGCAGCCGACTGGTTACCGTGAAACTTAAGAGCGCGAGCTTTGAAGTATTTCCTATTTGAAGCTGATGTTCTTCTGTTACTGTCATCAATAAGACATATCAAACTGGAATGTATTACTGAAACCTCTCAGTCAAAACGTCATTTCAACGTTAAATTTTATATAATTGTGCCCCACCACTTGCAAATGTTAAACTAGCGTCATCATCACTACCGTCCTATCTCACTGATCTCCACCTGTTGTAGACTCATACAGCATGTTATGAACTAGAACACAATGATTTAACTCGAAACAACACGGTAAGTTATATTTGACAGAATGACCTCCTCCAAAATTTTCTCAAAAAATCACAAGAAATTCGAAAAAGCAGCAATGATGAACTTCCTTTTGACAGCTTCTTTCACAAAGGAAGACCAAATTACAGCCTCGTATCGCAGCAAAATTGAATCGTATGACTCAGCAGCGTTGAGAAAAAGGTTGAAATCCGTTACATTAAACAAGACTGCAGAGGCTGTTAGAATCCCTGTCACCTTTTGCACAGAATTTGAGGCTGCGCTAGGTTTTATTGCAATAATTATATACAGTAAAGTCCTCGAATCAATGACAACTACACCCAGTGGTTGGAGCAATACATATATCAACAAGAAGCATAGCACAAGTAATCTTCAAAACTACAGCTCACTCTTACCGACGTTGATCTGTTCGGGAATCATTCGACGTGTTCTGAACTCCGATATGACTTTCTCAAACAATATGACCGTTTCCATGAAATCCAGCCGGGAGGCCGAAAATATCGGTCATGGAAAAGCGAACTCCCACTTTCTCATACGACAAAGCCATGGATCATAGCAGTGAGGTGGATACAATATTTCTTGACATCCAGAAAGGGTTTGACTCGGTACGACACCAACATTTGTTAACAAAAGTTCGATTTCATCGGTTATCAAACAAAATTTGTAGTTAAACTACGAATTTCTTAGTTGAAAGGACGCTGCATGATACCTTGTACAGCGAGTTCAATGTGTACTGTAAATCACTTAATCGCATTATTCTGCTCGTATTTCCTTAAGTATCTAATACACTCTTATGAAGCGTATCTTCTTTTTACGTTAAATTTTATGTAGTTTTGTAAAGTACCACCCGAATGAAGCTGCACGAATGTCCAGTCAGGTCTTAGGAACATTTCCCAGTGTCGCAAACATTATCTGCCCGGATACTCCTCCGTGTTAAATCGTTTCTGGAACGGTTAGGTCCGACAGTTGATCGAATCCCTACAGTGGCTGACTACTAGGGTCCGTGTGCCAGCCAGCCTCGATGTGGTTTTTAGGCAGTTTCCCATATATTACAATGTGAAAACTGGGCTAGTACTGGAACCTGCCATAGTTACACATTCGCCCGCTACATTTTAGCATTTCCTTTATTGGAATAAGTGACAATTTTAAAATTCTTTGGAATGTTGCAACTGGATGTCACTATTGACTGAGCCCATACCTACCCAGTAGCAGAAAACCTTATTCCTAGTAGTAAATTATGTGTTGGGGTTGCACGCTTACTAATTAATCGCTGGATTGTCAGGGTTGAGCTCCAGAACAGAAATTTGGCACCAGTAGAGTTTATTAAAATTTGTATTACGCTATAATATTCAACTCTGGTACAATATGATGCATAGCACTGTATGTCCTATACCTAACACAATGACATCTAAATCACTTTGCTATTTCTAGGAAGTCAATGATATTGCCACTATGAGTGACTGTAAGTCACCCGCTTCCACTCAGTGTTACCCACTCTCATTAAACAAAAAATCATAGCCCGTTATGGCCACGGCACACTTACTTTCTGAACAAACCTTGTAATTCTATATTAAATCGGTAAATGGTACTTCTGTCTATGATTTCACATTGTCATTAATGGCAGCTTTGTCAGGATGTATGATTCTATGCAGTGGTGACTGTCAAAACATGAACAACAATAGTTGTATTTTGTACCAGGAAAATACTTTTGAGGGAGGAACTGAAGGGATCTAAAAATGACATGGATTGCTACGACCCGGACAAAGATCATGAATATATTCCTGAATGGAAATGCTATTGAAAAATTTTGTGAACCAGGTGTATGTGAAGATTTATTTAAACAAGTAAACAAAGTTGAGGTGTGTTCTTTACAATAGTCTACCTCAAGGTATGTGACAGGGAACATCGTGGAATACTTCCACTTCAGCCTTTATAGTTCATAACAATGAGACTAGTGTCGGCGCTATATGCACCCTTCAAAATGGCGTCTGTAACGGAGATGCATTCGAATCAGAGAGCTGAAATTGAGTTCCTTCGGAGGAATGATGGTGTGGTGCCACTCCATGGAATGCCGTTTTGTTACCGATTCGCAGCGAGGACTCAATGTTTCATTGCCTTTGACGAAGTAAAATTTTAAATTTTTCAGTCCTTGTTCGGCTCACCTGAAGATGGCTGGCAGTTGTCCAGCCGAAATATCGTGCAATGAAGTTTACGACGACCGGCTGCAAACTCGAAATCTTTTTGATCAGCCTTTGACGATGTCCCACAAAAATTATATCTATCAGCCCTGTAAGAGCAAGCAATTCCGCACAGATGGTCCTTCGTTGCTGTTCTTAGTCTTCCGCTAAGTGGCGATGAACCCAGTGGGCAAACGCCTTTGAGTACCTCATCTGGTTGACAAGTGTGTCAAAACTACCAACAGTGAAGTCCAGTTCTGCAGAGAGTGTTTGATTGTGATCCGCAGATCACCTCAATGAGAGTTTGCGCAACATTGAAGGAATCACAGCTATGTGCGGCCGACTGGCACGTGATAGTTCGGACAGTTTTGCGCGATCTTCTTGTGATGGTTACAGATGCCTCACCTATCGACTCAACGTGCTTTTGTTAACAGTCATGTCTCCGTACACATTCTGCAAGCGCGTATGAATATCTTGGATGCTCTGGTTTTGCGCCAAAAGAAACTCAATGACAGCTCGCTGCTTGGAACGCACCTCCTTTATAGACGCCATTTTGAAAGGCTACGTATAGTGCCGCCGCCAACCGGAACTTCATGAAACTATTGGGGCTGAATTGTGAGTATTCCACGATGCCCCACAACAAATTTCGCAGTTTATCAACAGAAACTGGAGGAGAAAAAATGTGTTGTATTACTTATTGAACGCCCTCGTATCATAAAATGTGGACCTAAAACAAGGAATTTAGTAATAGGGCAAAACAATATGATTACAAACAACTGATAAATATTCTTGCCTCTTATTCTAAATGATACTGAAAGATCAGAAAATTTTTTGAATTATACAATAGTAGTATATTGTCTTAACAAATGTGACAGGTCACTAACTCTTTCTTCGATCACTGTAGCCATTCTTGTTATTAGGTCTAACGGTGTTACTTCAGTCTATTCAAATTTACACACACTTGGCATCACAATTATATTTACGCCAGTGTCTCTCTCCGACCTTCCAAACTTCGCAGAAGTTTTCCTAGATACCTTTTCGGGACAACGGACCTGGAAAAATGGATAGAGCCGAAAATTAGCTTAGCGAGTGCCTGGAGAAATGTTTCCAGAACGAATTTTCGCATTGATTTGATTCTTCCTGGCTGATTTGAAGTGTGCATCGTATCGGAGCTTGAACTGAGATTCCTTAAAATATCGTTTCTTCGAGGATTACTAGTCTTACAATTTATGCAGGACAACTTTGTGAAGTTTGGAAGATGGGAGATGAGGTACTAACAGAAGTAAAGCTGTGAAGAAATATCGAGAGTTGTTCTTGGACAGTTTAGTCGATAGAGCAATTTTCCATGAATGGCAAAGAATCCAGGTGGGAGTCTCGGTTCCATCACACAGTTTTAATCTGACAGGAAGTTTAATTCAAGCACACACATCGCTGCAGAGTGGAAATTAATTCTAGCTTTCACAGTCTGTGTGAAAGCACACATATGCTGTGAAGCGCTTCTAGAAAAGAGGCACACTTTTGTTCCTCCATGGGAACCAGTGAGCAACAAACCAACTGTGACTTCGTCGCGTATTTTAGGGAAGCTTTGTGGAACTATGGAGAACACTGTATTTCCTCTTTATACGAAGAACATCGTAATAGACACGGGAAGCAGTAGTTTGACAATGGTAGTAGTACCTAATGCTGCAGTCGAAATGTCTTACAAAAGAGAGATTATTTCATTCACGTACTCACCCACTAGACAACAGATTGTGACAAGGGGTGTTTGCCAGTTATTTTAGTTGTTTCTCCAGAGAGCCCCTATGATACTGGCGGACGTTGTTCAAACAGCAGCGGCGCAATAAACGAGAACACCAAACCAAAATAAATCATTATGGTTCTTCCGTAATAACAGACCAAGTTTAATAACGCACGTAATATGCGCTGCGTGTCCAACATTGCCTGACGTCGGAAGTTTGGTCCCATTAATTCCATAACGAATTCACGAAAACGATGAAAAATAAATCGCCCGCGCTGCGTTCAGCGACGAACCAGCAATTCTGCGATAATCCCGGATTAGTCCAATAAATAAATCGGAGGATTAATAGCACTAAAAATCGAGCACGTGTTAGGCTGAAACTGTGCAGGGTGCGAAACAAACTCGGTAATCGCACCAGAAGAACGGGAATGTAAATTCTTTCGACCACGTCGTCCGTTAGAAGATCATAAAATTTGCAACTAATGGCGGCGTTTTTGCAGCAATAGCTCGCGGTTCAGTTCGCAGGTTGTGGAGGGCGACTGAATAATTGACCAGCGTTTCAAATGGGTGTCGCTCGTTCTGACCGTTGTCGCCCATGTCCCCTATTTGGAATCGAATGTTCCACGAGAATTACTCGTAAACTACCCACAATATGAAACAATTACCATGTGATTCTTCACTGCACAAAATAATTTGTGTTATCGTAAATTACTGGCATTGTGAGCAGTGGACAACGTCGTTTCGTTGGGTGTAGGAAATATAGGATGGCCGGTCTCTAAATCTCTTTAACTTTTCAAATGCGCACGATGTTAAAATGTAAAAGAAACTGATTTCATCACTCAGTAAGTTACTGTAAGGCTGTTTTATTTTTCATTGTCATTTCTTCATCTATTTTAACACTAACTTGTTCAAACCACTTCGCTCAGACGGTCTTTTCTGTTTTACGCCAGATCACAATAATTATTTCGTTTGCAAAAATTCAAATGGCTCTGAGCACTATGGGACTTAACATCTATGGTCATCAGCTCCCTAGAACTTAGAACTACTTAAACTTAACCAACCTAAGGACATCACACACATCCATGCCCGATGCAGGATTCGAACCTGCGACCGTAGCAGTCGCGCGGCTCCGGACTGAGCGCCTAGAACCGCTAGACCACCGCGGCCGGCATTTCGTTTGCAGATAGACCATTGTTTGTTATAGTTTCAGATACATTACTCTCCATTATTGCAAAACTGTAGTATCTATATGAATGTATTACTTTAGACTCGCTCTCATTCGTTGACGAAATTTCTTTTCAAAACAAGTAGTCGTCATCGTTTTTTATCCATTCCCTTCATTAGAGATTCATAGTGTGCTGTCATTCGTGATTGTGTAATTTCAACCCTTAGGAAATGAAATATTGGTTTTGAAATATAAATGAAAAACGGAGTGTAACCAAACACTAAAATTTAAAACTTTTTAATTACGATGTGTTTCGGAGACTTTGCTCCATCATCGTGAGGCAGACCAGGTATTTAATCCAAGCACAGTGCTCGTAGGCAAACAATGATGTCGATATATCTGCATTCCTGTGCATTTCCTTGTCTACTGTCCTAAATTTCACTGTCTTTGGATATTACGAAATTGGTGTACACAGTTAAGGTATTTCGACATCGTTGGCTTCCTGAGAGAAAGGTAACTGAAATAAATACCCGATCTATCACCTTATGATGGAGTAAAACCTCCGAAACGCGTCGTATATAAAAACTTACGATCTAAATACTAGCATTGTTCTGTTTCTTCTTTGTATTTTAAACATAAGTGTGTGTAAAAGTACTGGTTTTAGCTGAAAATGTCAAAAGTAAAATCAGGACTGAGAGGAACAATCCCGTTGTGCTGAACAATGGCCAATTTAATTTTCATATTTGCACTGCTGCTTAAGATATTACCATCAAATTATAGCCAGATGCAAAATCAAAAGCAAAAAGAAATGTGATTCAAGTGGATAAAATATTGATGCTTCAGGCCTTCCGCTGCAGTCTGGAACCGCGAGACCGCTTCGGTCGCAGGTTCGAATCCTGCCTCGGGCATAGTTGTGTGTGATGTCCTTAAGTTAGTTAGGTTTAACTAGTTCTACGTTCTAGTGGACTAATGACCTCAGAAGTTGAGTCCCATAGTGCTCAGAGCCAGGCCTTCTCGACGAAACTAGCGATTTACAAACTGATTGGTTTTCTTTTTTTTTTTTTTTTTCTCTCTTTACGTGATATTTCACAACTTCATTGTTTGTCTTCAGCGGTTATCGAGCTCAAAATTCGTTGTCCCTTGTTTGGATCATTAGCGCTATAAACGAGCAGTGTGTGCTCCACCTCAGTGATAGATGTCCGGCGCCGTTAAACATTAAAACTTTCAATGCAAATATAAAATCAACAGCAAGGCTACGCCAAAACAAGAAAAGTGTAAGTAGATTGTAGATCAGATTGCGTTTTCGATTTGTATTTGGTAGGTTATCCTTCCATTCCTTAGACTCATTCAGCTACAATAATATTTCTACAGTGGAAGAGGTCAATGTTGTGGAATGTCACCCCTAGATACGCATCGAATACACTTTGCTTGCCTTGTTAGAATTACATCTGGGCCTGTATTTTACAAGGCAGCGCTTGACAGGTACTAAGTGACACAGATATTCACACGCGCCTCCATATGACTGTAACATCCACACAACTCGCTAGAGAGGCTGCAGCGTATTAAACTTACTAAAATGGCTAGTTTTCACGGGAAACTTGTGTTTCAAGATTATATCGAGAACTACCCACAATAAAATATACACTCCTGGAAATGGAAAAAAGAACACATTGACACCGGTGTGTCAGACCCACCATACTTGCTCCGGACACTGCGAGAGGGCTGTACAAGCAATGATCACACGCACGGCACAGCGGACACACCAGGAACCGCGGTGTTGGCCGTCGAATGGCACTAGCTGCGCAGCATTTGTGCACCGCCGCCGTCAGTGTCAGCCAGTTTGCCGTGGCATACGGAGCTCCATCGCAGTCTTTAACACTGGTAGCATGCCGCGACAGCGTGGATGTGAACCGTATGTGCAGTTGACGGACTTTGAGCGAGGGCGTATAGTGGGCATGCGGGAGGCCGGGTGGACGTACCGCCGAATTGCTCAACACGTGGGGCGTGAGGTCTCCACAGTACATCGATGTTGTCGCCAGTGGTCGGCGGAAGGTGCACGTGCCCGTCGACCTGGGACCGGACCGCACCGACGCACGGATGCACGCCAAGACCGTAGGATCCTACGCAGTGCCGTAGGGGACCGCACCGCCACTTCCCAGCAAATTAGGGACACTGTTGCTCCTGGGGTATCGGCGAGGACCATTCGCAACCGTCTCCATGAAGCTGGGCTACGGTCCCGCACACCGTTAGGCCGTCTTCCGCTCACGCCCCAACATCGTGCAGCCCGCCTCCAGTGGTGGCGCGACAGGCGTGAATGGAGGGACGAATGGAGACGTGTCGTCTTCAGCGATGAGAGTCGCTTCTGCCTTGGTGCCAATGATGGTCGTATGCGTGTTTGGCGCCGTGCAGGTGAGCGCCACAATCAGGACTGCATACGACCGAGGCACACAGGGCCAACACCCGGCATCATGGTGTGGGGAGCGATCTCCTACACTGGCTGTACACCACTGGTGATCGTCGAGGGGACACTGAATAGTGCACGGTACATCCAAACCGTCATCGAACCCATCGTTCTACCATTCGTAGACCGGCAAGGGAACTTGCTGTTCCAACAGGACAATGCACGTCCGCATGTATCCCGTGCCTTCCAACGTGCTCTAGAAGGTGTAAGTCAACTACCCTGGCCAGCAAGATCTCCGGATCTGTCCCCCATTGAGCATGTTTGGGACTGGATGAAGCGTCGTCTCACGCGGTCTGCACGTCCAGCACGAACGCTGGTCCAACTGAGGCGCCAGGTGGAAATGGCATGGCAAGCCGTTCCACAGGACTACATCCAGCATCTCTACGATCGTCTCCATGGGAGAATAGCAGCCTGCATTGCTGCGAAAGGTGGATATACACTGTACTAGTGCCGACATTGTGCATGCTCTGTTGCCTGTGTCTATGTGCCTGTGGTTCTGTCAGTGTGATCATGTGATGTATCTGACCCCAGGAATGTGTCAATAAAGTTTCCCCTTCCTGGGACAATGAATTCACGGTGTTCTTATTTCAATTTCCAGGACTGTATTTTACTAGCAAACGTGAGAGACTTATCTTGATGGTGCTATAGCTGCATCACATGTCTTTACGTGGAACCAGTAGCATTTGCAGAGGCATTCGATTCACTCTAACTTGAAAATATCGGCTTATAATCTGTTCTCGTTTTCGAACATAAAGACGCATTTCCTGGTCACAAATCAGAGAGGTAATTTTTGCCAAAAGCACTGATTTCACTCCCAGCAACATTATCATTTCATCTATATAATAATCAAACGTAACCATTTGCCCGTAAATAGACGTAAACATCTGTTATTTTTTGCTTCTAGCAGTTCCGAAACTATTCTGGAGTCATTGAAATGTATTTAATAGCGGTGGGCATGCGTGACTCTTTTGCACTTGCAAACCCAATAAACACTTGACGGAGCACGCCGCTCATCTCTGGCTGTCCGCTTCGTCCATCACTTTTACCTGGTAAGGGTCCCAGACTGATGATGTTCATGTCTGAAAGGACCTACTTTAGGTGGAACTTCCAGTGGATCTATTCGTAGGAAAGGTAGATGAAACGGATGGAATACCTTTCTATATACTCGTTCAACCGGTAATCAGATGTCGTCAGTTTAGGAAGTTTACCAGGCAAGGCTGATGGGCGAAATACAGAAGCTCCAATGAATACTAGCACGTCTCATCAATGTTCGCTCAGTAAATATAAAAAAGTCACTGACACACTCATACTACAACAGCAGCATTCGCTTCAATGGAGTCGTTGTCCATCGTGATGTAGTTTACTGTTAAGACTTCAAGAGCATATGATCCTCGAAAATACTTCCTTCTACATACGCCTCGCGAAAGGAGAAGGAAGGTAGCATTAGATGCCGTTCCACACAGTGGATTATCAGCAGCCGGTCATCCCGCTCATCAGCGCTCCTGGAAATGGAAACATGGACAGCGGTTCTAGAAACAGCCTCTGCCACGTACCTTATTGTTGCAAGCAGAATGCAGATCTAGACATAAAGGTATCTTGCCAAACAAGACTGACTAATGCAGAGCAGGATACTGTAATGTTCGATGTAGTCGACTGTGAAGTGTCTGCCCAACAGGATATCTGGAACTCCAAAGAAGAAATCATACACTGACGTGACGAAAGTCATGAAATACTTCCTAACAACGTGTCGGACCTCCTTTTGCCAGTTTAGTGCAGCAGCTCGACGTGACACAGACTCAGAAAGTCGTTGAAAGTCCCCTCCAGAAATATTCAGCCATGCTGCCTCTAAAGCCGTCCATGATTGTGAAAGCGTTGCCGCTGAACAATTTTGTGCAGGAACTGACCTCTAGATTATATCCCATAAATGTCCGATGGGATTCATGTCGGACGATCTAAGAATCCAGATCATTCACTCGAACTGTCCAGCATGTTCCTCAACCAAAGATATCCATTTCCAGTCAATGATCGGTTCAGCTGGGTCAAGATATCCAGTCAGTTCCATGTAAACATAGCCCATACCATTATGAAGCAATCACCAGCACGCACAGCGCCTTATGTACAACTTGTGTCCATGGCTTCGTGGTGTCTGCGGCACACTCAAACTTACCATCAGATCATACCAGATGAAATCTGGGGTCACGTGACCAGGCCACACTTTTCCAGTCATCCTGCGGTTCTAGGCGCTGCAGTCTGGAACCGCGAGACCGCTACGGTCGCAGGTTCGAATCCTGCATCGGGCATGGATGTGTGTGATGTCCTTAGGATAGTTAGGTTTAATTAGTTCTAAGTTCTAGGGGACCAATGACCTCAGAAGTTGAGTCCTATAGTGCTCAGAGCCAGCCAGTCATCCTGGGTCCAACCGGTATGGTCACAACAACAGGAGAGCCACTCCAGGTGATGTCGTGTTGTTAGCAAAGGAACTCGTGTCGGTCGTCTGCTGCCACAGCCCATAACGCCAAAATTGGCCGCACTGCCATAAAGGATACGTTCGTCGCACGTCCCACGTTGATTTATGTTTTTATTTCGCTCAGTGTTGCTTGTTTGTTAGCACAGACAACTCTACGGAAACGCCACTGCCCTCGGTCGGTAATGAAAAGCCGCCGGCCACTGCGTTGTCCGTAGTGGCAGGTAATTTCTGAAGTTTGGTATTTTCGGTACACTCTTGGCAGTTTAGATCCCGGAACACTGAATTTCCTAACGGTTTCCAAAAAGGGAATGTACCACTCGTCTAGCTTCGACTATCATTACGCGTTCAGACTGTTAATTCCTGTCGTACGGCTATTATCACGCCAGGAACTTTTCCACATGAGTCACCTGAGTAAAAACTACTTCTCCGAGAATGCACTGCCTTTTTATACCTTGCGTATGCGAAACTAGCGCCATGTGTATACACTCCTGGAAATGGAAAAAAAAACACATTGACACCGGTGTGTCAGACCCACCATACTTGCTCCGGACACTGCGAGAGGGCTGTACAAGCAATGATCACACGCACGGCACAGCGGACACACCAGGAACCGCGGTGTTGGCCGTCGAATGGCGCTAGCTGCGCAGCATTTGTGCACCGTCGCCGTCAGTGTCAGCCAGTTTGCCGTGGCATACGGAGCTCCATCGCAGTCTTTAACACTGGTAGCATGCCGCGACAGCGTGGACGTGAACCGTATGTGCAGTTGACGGACTTTGAGCGAGGGCGTATAGTGGGCATGCGGGAGGCCGGGTGGACGTACCGCCGAATTGCTCAACACGTGGGGCGTGAGGTCTCCACAGTACATCGATGTTGTCGCCAGTGGTCGGCGGAAGGTGCACGTGCCCGTCGACCTGGGACCGGACCGCAGCGACGCACGGATGCACGCCAAGACCGTAGGATCCTACGCAGTGCCGTAGGGGACCGCACCGCCACTTCGCAGCAAATTAGGGACACTGTTGCTCCTGGGGTATCGGCGAGGACCATTCGCAACCGTCTCCATGAAGCTGGGCTACGGTCCCGCACACCGTTAGGCCGTCTTCCGCTCACGCCCCAACATCGTGCAGCCCGCCTCCAGTGGTGTCGCGACAGGCGTGAATGGAGGGACGAATGGAGACGTGTCGTCTTCAGCGATGAGAGTCGCTTCTGCCTTGGTGCCAATGATGGTCGTATGCGTGTTTGGCGCCGTGCAGGTGAGCGCCACAATCAGGACTGCATACGACCGAGGCACACAGGGCCAACACCCGGCATCATGGTGTGGGGAGCGATCTCCTACACTGGCCGTACACCACTGGTGATCGTCGAGGGGACACTGAATAGTGCACGGTACATCCAAACCGTCATGGAACCCATCGTTCTACCATTTCTAGACCAGCAAGGGAACTTGCTGTTCCAACAGGACAATGCACGTCCGCATGTATCCCGTGCCACCCAACGTGCTCTAGAAGGTGTAAGTCAACTACCCTGGCCAGCAAGATCTCCGGATCTGTCCCCCATTGAGCATGTTTGGGACTGGATGAAGCGTCGTCTCACTCGGTCTGCACGTCCAGCACGAACGCTGGTCCAACTGAGGCGCCAGGTGGAAATGGCATGGCAAGCCGTTCCACAGGACTACATCCAGCATCTCTACGATCGTCTCCATGGGAGAATAGCAGCCTGCATTGCTGCGAAAGGTGGATATACACTGTACTAGTGCCGACATTGTGCATGCTCTGTTGCCTGTGTCTATGTGCCTGTGGTTCTGTCAGTGTGATCATGTGATGTATCTGACCCCAGGAATGTGTCAATAAAGTTTCCCCTTCCTGGGACAATGAATTCACGGTGTTCTTATTTCAATTTCCAGGAGTGTATTTGCATATCGCCACCAAAGTCACATGAACTAAAGGGCACAACGTAAAACAGCTTCGCATCATAGACTTAACAAGACTGGAAAGTATTAAGAAACTGTAGGTTGGGTATCACCTTGAGAAAGAGAACCATACAGAAAGCCTCCTGTAGCATTTATTGGTATTAACATATTCTTGTCCCACTTCGTTCTCTCAGTACTTTGGTCTTCAGTCCGAAGATCCGAAGACTGGTCTGACAGAGCTCTCTAGCTAGTCCGTTCTGTGCAACTCTCTTCATCTCTACATGGCTACTGCAACCTACTTTGACATGAATCTGCTTAGTGTCGTCAAGTGTCCGATTCCGTCAAGAATTTGTACCAGCAACACTCTCACCCATTATTAAATAGACGATTCCTTCCTGCATCAGGAAGAATCCTCCTTCTAGTCAAGCATAATTTTTTTTCTCCGAGTCAGTGCAGCCTCGTAAATTATCCTTTGTACCCATCTAATCTTCAGCATTCATCAGCAGCAACACACTTCAGAATAAACAAAAGATTCTATACTCTTCTTGTACGATCAAGTTTTCACTTCTGTGTAAGACTGCACTCCGAATTCCTTAAGAAGAGACTTTTCAACCCATTCATCTACAGTCGATGTTAACAAAGTGCTCTTTTTTCAGAAAAAAGGTCTCTTGTTTGTACGACTGTATTGTATATCATCTCTATTTCGTCAGTTACTTTGACGCCTAAATAATGAAACTCCTCTTTCAATATTTAATTTTCTAGTCGAATTCCCAGAGGATCGACAGTTTTAATGCGATTATGGTATATTGCCCTTGTTTTACTTTTGTTTTTATTAATCATTTAACCTTCATGACTAGAGCAGCACCTTAAGTAATATAAAATCAAAAAATTTTACCAGTTTTATTTGTTTCATACGACTAACAGTCTGAGATCCAAATTTTTTGTTTAGTATAAAAACTGAATCTGAAATATATTCCGAAATATACGTGTAACATAGAACTACGCAGAGGATAGACGTGTGGGCTATTCGATATGGTCATGGAATCCACCGCCGTATAAAATTAAATGAGGTAAAAAGTTTAAATGGTGCGTCAGAGTTTTTATTTTAGAAAGTTAAATGTACTTACTGAGAAACTCGGCATTGCTTTGATATTTATTTATTGCAAGTTTGTGTTGCAGTATACTATCTGCGAAATATATTGCTAAACGAATTAGTGGTAAAGAAGTAAACGTGGTGATACGACAGATTTACACGCAACTCAGTGTTTATGACGTATCTTTTAAGCTATATATTGCACAATGATATAATTCTGCCGGTGTATTTAGCGGTAGAAGTGGATAATGTCTGCAAGATGTGTTGCGAATAGAGTTAGTAGTAAAGATGTAATAAGTTAAAACGCCATGCCTGATGTGGCAGTTTTTGTGCATCAACGACGACAAGTGGTGAACTTTTTCCCCTACATCATTTTTCGGGGCTTGGGGCTTCTCAGCAATAAACAGTACCGTAATGGTTTGAATTAACGTGCTAAGTTTGCTGCAAGTTGCTAAATGCTCTCATTCTCAGATACTGGATGGAAAAAGTCTGGGTATTCCAGGAGGGTGTGTTGCACTCCTTTTTCACTCCCATCCAAGCCTCTTTGAGATGCAGGTGGTTCTTACACCGACTGTGGTTCTTTGCGGATACCAGATGAGAAGATGAGATGTGTACTAAGTTTAGTTGAGGTGGATCCTGTAGTTCAGAACGTGGTTTATAACATACATACATACACTGACGTGATAAAAACCATGGGAGAACACTATGCACACATACAAATGACTGTAGTATCACGTACACAAGGTATAAAAGGGCTGTGCATTCCCAGAGGTTTCATTTGCATGTGAAAAGGGTTACGACGTGATTATGACCGCACTACGGGAATTAACAGACTTTGAACGCGGAATTGTCGTTGGAGCAAGATGCATGTGACAATCCATTTTGGAAGTCGTAGGAAATTCAGTATTCCAGGATCCACACTGTGTGCCAGGAATACCAAATTTCAGGCATTACTTCTCATCACGGACAACGCAATGGCCGACGGAATTCGCTAATGAACGATAGCATCGGCGTTTGCGTGGAGCTGCCAGTGTTAACAGACAAGCAACATTGCTTAAAATAAACGCAGAAATCGATGTGGTAACAACAATATTTGAGTCATTTATTCCATCTATAAACCGTTCTGCCCTCTTAACAAAATAAAGCATTTGTAATTTTTAAGAAATTTACGATAACTATAAAATGTTGCATAAAGTGTCTCATCCAGAATCATTGGTTGTGCTGCAAAACTGGTCTTAGATTTTCGTGTGATACCCATATTTCCAAAGTTATGGATAACTAAACGTCGAGATTAATATGTCTAAATACTGGTAACATAATTCGCCTGATGCATCTGATATCCTGGTTCAGGGGTGAAACACCATCTTTTGTCGTCTAACATTACTTCCATGACCTACGCATTTGGAAGCGTTGTTCAGTTGGATTTTGATGCTGCACTGTGGATTCCTTTGTTCATACGAGCTTCAGTTTTGTAATTGGGCAAAAGAGTATGTCCCCCATGCAACCTGTCAGCCTGTCGCGATATTTAGATGTTGTAGATCCTCAGTTTATGATAGTAAAATAAGGGTAATCAATTTATCTGGTTACAAAATCCGAAACATGGATTTCTTAGAGATCTGAAAAATAATTTCAAAAATATTTTTTCTGTGAATAAAAACCGTCTTTTCTTGCTGCATTCTACTTATTTTTCCAGAAGCGTTTCCCATTTTTCCCATTAAGGCATCGTCACTGGAATCTAGAATAATACAGTTTTGTTTTGATATGTGTTATTTATAGAAAATAAAACGGTTTCCTACGTAAATAAGTGATTACTTACAGTTCTTCGGATTTTTGGTCGGTATCTGTGTTTCCTCTCATTTGGTCACATGCTGTAGGTCGCACTGCAGCTGTATTTATGAAACAGAAGCATGTTTTTATGTTCGAACTTTTGCCTTCCCAGTTTTCATTGTTGCGATGTACAATCAGACGTCTTTCACTAATTATCGATACTGGATCGAAACCTGGACTTCAAGACGTAACTAATGTGTGTTCACTATGTCTCTCATCGTGTTTGGTTTCTTTACGAACATGTTGCCAACCTAACGAAGTATACGCTGAAAACTAAGGTCTATTCATTTCTGTTCTCTTTATATCTCCGTTGTGTGTGTGTGTGTGTGTGTGTGTGTGTGTGTGTATTTGTATGTGTGTATGAGCGAGGGCAGAGAGAGAGAGAGAGAGAGAGAGAGAGAGAGAGAGAGAGAGAAAGATGATGTACTTTACAAAACAATTATTTCTGTGCTTGCCGCCGGCCGGTGTGGCCGTGCGGTTCTAGGCGCTTTAGTCTGGAACCGCGTGACCACTACGGTCGCAGGTTCGAATCCTGCCTCGGGCATGGATGTGTGTGATGTCCTTAGGTTAGTTAGGTTTAAGTAGTTCTAAGTTCTAGGGGACTGATGACCTCAGAAGTTAAAGTCCCATAGTGCTCAGAGCCAATTTTTTTGTGCTTGCTGTGGAGGATGGCTACGCAAACTAATTCACAATATCAGAGCGTATATTTGCTTTTGTACTGATTCAACCAACAACTAGCAATCTTGTGCTGATATTATAAACATGTCTTGTGCATGACAAAAATAGAATTCAGGTAATAACAAGTTATGTCGGTATGCAAATAGTCTGTTGCAAGGAGCTGCCCTCGACTTATCTCCCGCCATCGATAACTGGTTACTTAAATTGTATCCCAACGTCAAGTTGTAGTAAAGGTAGTGCTTTGGAGCGAGAACAGTGACTGAAAATTTGTTCGTTCGAGCATCATTAAAATTTTTAGTTACTAGCCATGCCTCTCAGGTGCGTTAAAGAAAGTTATTTCATCATCGTTACTATGATTATTTATTCAAAATTGACCTTGACTAACAAAGAGTTCACAAGCCTCATTAAATTTTTAGTCGACCACAATGATGTTGCACCTGGGTATGAGGGCGCTTCGGTCGGGTTATCGTGAGTTTTTATTGTGATAATTCGCGAGGACAAACATAACAGCTTGATAGTATATGCAATGGTGTCCTGAAGTCATTCACAGTGTGATACTTTCCTTATCCACCACTGTACTTGATTACCGCAACGTCACCGAATGTTTTCGGTAACGGTCACGGGAGGCCAAGTGCAATAGTATTGAGGTCGGGCTATATCTCTTGTATAATGGTTCCTTGTTTTCACTAGAGCTTGAAATTCTTTACATGTTCCAGATGTCTTATCGGTGCATTAAGCGGTCTTGTAGAACACTTCATAAACAAGACATCGACGCCCTCAAGTGCACTTTCCTGTACCGACAGAGAACACTCGAAACAGGGAATGTCGATCGCGTATCCGCGCAGAATATTGGAGTGTGGCACGGTGCCTTTCCTTTCAGCTGAGGCGCGAACGGCCCGCTGACCAATCTGGCGCGTGGCTGTAGTAGGGTAGGGAGGAGGGTGGGGGGACGAGGGCTATCGGAGCGCCTTCGCCCGGTTCTCTTTACGGCGAATTGAAAGGAACGGTCGGGCTTGGCGGTGCGCTGCTCGGGTTGCAGCCTTCCGCGTGAGAGGTTTGTTGTGTATCGTGCGACTGTTACGGCCTTCGTAAATATTGCAGCAGCGCCGGTCGGAGGCGGCGGGGGTGGCGTGGGCGGCGTTTCGGATCGGCGGCGGCCCGCCGGAAGCTGGCCGACGGGCAGCGCGCCAGCGGCGGCCGCCAAGCCGCTGCGGTCAACCCTAAGTGCTCTTAAGTGGTCCGCGAGGTGGATCGCGACCAGCCGGCAGAGATACGTCGCTGCCCGCGTGCATGTGTAACCTGCCCTCTCGCTCCACTTATCCGTAATCGCCCGTAACATTAAATCCATAATGAATTCATTTGGTCGTCCCTCATTTCGCGTCTGTTGGCGATTATTTCGGCAGCAGATTTAACAGAACGATAATTTATTTGCATTGGATTTCTCAAACTATCTTACCGAAACTGGATGTTAGTCGCTAGTTTCCGGAACAAACACGTCACCATCTGAAGCATCAAAGGCGTCTACTTTGGCTCGAAGCCCCTTCGACACACTTGTCGTTCGCAAAGATCCGCCGTCTCATTTCTTGGTGGTACTGCTATGCGAATCTGGGTAGAAATGTAGGAACTTGACGGGACGAGCGAGTTTTTAACAGACATCGGC
Source organism: Schistocerca cancellata (assembly GCF_023864275.1). NCBI lineage: Eukaryota > Metazoa > Arthropoda > Insecta > Orthoptera > Acrididae > Schistocerca > Schistocerca cancellata. Next base: position 149,820,512 of record NC_064633.1, read on the forward strand.
CAAGCAGAATGCTGGGAGGTATATTTCTATTTGGAAGCCTAATGGCCACAGCAGATATGGAGACTCCTCTGCTAATCCCGGCGCCGTGACTTATGCGCCTGTTTATTTCCCTCACAGCATAGATACTATATCCTGTGATAGTGAAATGCGCACATCCAACTGACTACGTTCTACACTGAAGCCCCAAAGAAACTAATATAGGCATGCGTATTCAAATAGAGAAATATGCAAAAAGGCAGAATACGGTGCTGCAGTCGGCAACGCCTATATAAGACTACAACTGTGTCGCGCAGTTGCTAGATCGGTTACTGCTGCTACAATGGCAGGTTACCAAGATTTAAGTGAGTTTGAACGTGGCGTTATAGTCGGCGCACAACATCTCCGAGGTAGCGATGAAGTGGGGGTTTTCCCGTACAGGCATTTCACGACTATACCGTGAATATCAGGAACCCGGTAAAACATCAAGTCTCCGACATCGCTGCGGCCGGGAAAAGATACTGCAAGAACGGGAGTAATGATGACTGAAGAGAATCATTCAACGTGACAGAAGTGCAACCGTTCCCCAAATTGGTGCAGATTTCAATGCTGGCTCTGAGCACTATGGGACTTAACGTCTGTGGTCATCAGTCCCCTAGAACTTAGAACTACTTAAACCTAACTAACCTAAGGACATCACACACATCCATGCCCGAGGCCGGATTCGAAACTGCGACCGTAGTGGTCACGCGGTTCCAGACTGAAGCGCCTAGAACCGCACGGCCACACCGGCCGGCATTCCAATCCTGGGCCATCAACAAGTGTCAGTGTACGAATCATTCAACGAAACATCATTGATATGGGCTTTCGGAACCGAAGGCCCACTCGTGTACCCATGATTACTGCACGACACGAAGCTTTACGTCTTGCCTGGACCCGTCAATATAGACATTGGACTGTTGATGACTGGAAACAAGTCCTTGATCGGACGAGTCTCGCTTCAAATTGTATCAAGCGGATGGACGTGTACGGGTATGGATACAAACTCATGAATCCATGGGCCCTGCATGTCAGCAGGGGTCTGTTCAAGCTGGTGGAGGTCTTGTAATGGTGTGGGGCGTGTGCAGGGGGAGTGATATGCTTCAAATATTCAAATGTGTGTGTGTTTTTAAGGGACCAAACTGCTAAGGTCATCGGTCCCTAGACTTACACACTACTTAAACTAACGTAAAGCAACTCATGCTAAGAATAGCACACACACCCATGCCCGAGGGTGACTCAAACCTCCGGCGGGAGACATGGCACCTCTTACTGCGCGGCTACTCCGCGCGGCGAGTGATATGGGAACCCTGATACGTCTAGATACGACACTGACAGGTGACACGTACGTAAGCATCCTCTCTGGCCTCCTGCATCCATTCATGTCCATTCTGCTTTCCGAAGGACTTGGGCAATTCCGGCAGGACAATGCGACACCCACACGTCCAGAACTGCTACAGCTTCAAAAATACTCTTCTGGATTTAAACATTTCCCCTGGCCACCAAACTCCCCAGACATGAACATTATTGAACGTACCTGGGAAGAGATCTCGACCCCTCGTACTCTTACAGATTTGTGAACGGCTCTGCAGGTTTCATGGAGTCACTCCGTGCAGAAGTACTTCAGACAATAGTCGAGTCCATGCTATGTCGTCTTGCGGCATTTCTGCGTGCTCACGTGGGCCCTACACGATATTAGGTAGGTGTACCAGTTTCTTTGGCTCTTCAGCGTAGATTATGGTGTGACTGTCGTTGCCGGCTTTGCACATGTGCGCTGCATTTAATTAGAGTGATTTACGTTGCACCTCAGAAAAAAAATGGTTCAAATGGCTCTGAGCACTATGGGACTTAACATCTATGGTCACCAGTCCCCTACAACTTAGAACTACTTAAACCTAACTAACCTAAGGACAGCACACAACACCCAGTCATCACGAGGCAGAGAAAATCCCTGACCCCGCCGGGAATCGAACCCGGGAACCCGGGCGTGGGAAGCGAGAACGCTACCGCACGACCACATGCATCTCAGACCACAGACAGTTAAATTTCATCCTGCGATACATTTTGAGTTGTATTTCGTGTGGGAAATGTTAGGTCTACGTTGACGCTTTCATATTCGTTAAAATGTATGGATGTGTGGGTCCTGGGATTGGTGAGAATTTAGAATTGTATTTACCCACGAAGTGTATTGTCCTACATATGAACATTGATCGTCATATTACATTTGAGAACAGATGGGATCTTAATAAATAAATATTCTTTTCTTATCTTTATTGATACTTCCCGATTGTTCCACAGTTGCACGTGAGTTCACTCAAGAACTACGTTCTCGAAACGTACCACGTACGTTTTTAATTATATTTAAATCTTGGGCGAAGCAGCCTTCCTGAACAAAGAAACATATTTGTAAGAGGTTAGGTCACTGTGGAACTTTGAGACACGTGCTGGCGCAGACGGAGTCATCGAGATAATTTTTGCTAGTACACATAATCTTCGTTTATTTGGTAACGTACGGCTCAGATGGCTAAAACATATATCTAGCATAAACTGTTTCGGAAAAATACTCTCTCTCTCGAACAGGTCATGAAGGCCCAAAGGTACCGACCGGCTGCCGTGTCATCCTCAGCCCACAGGCTGATATGGAGGGGCATGTGGTCAGCACACCGCTCTCCCGGCCGTATGTCAGTTTCCGAGACCAGAGCCGCTACTTCTCAATCAAGTAGCTCCTCAGTTTGCCTCACAAGGGCTGAGTGCATCCCGCTTGCCAACAGCGCTCGGCAGACCGGATGGTCACCCATCCAAGTGCTATCCCAGCCCGACAGCGCTTAACTTCGGTGATCTGATGGGAACCGGTGCTACCACTGCAGCAAGGCCGTTGGCATTGTTTCGAAAAGACACAGTTTATTTATAAATACAGTCAGAAGGTGCATATGATGTACAGTAAGGACACTAATTATTTCAGTACTGTCCTCTTTTCCGTTATTTTTGCGAGAGATCTTGCTTCTCTGAAACTTTAATCAACACAGACAGATTACAAATGGATCAGATTTATTATAAAGGAGTAGCATACTCGGACATACAGCAGTTTCCTATGAAGTCGTTATGGTTCATTATAAGAGTATAGGTTTTCAAGGCCGCCTTAGCAAATGTTAGGCGGCCCTTCAAAAGGGCGCACTGATTGCTTGAAAGCGGTGCAAGTACTGTAGATCTGATATCAGGCTGCCACGTGACCCTTCACCTCTGACTGTCGTCATGGCGATGAAGTATCGTACATGTGAGAGGTGGTTGTATCAAATCAGCGCGGTAAGGTGCTTCGAAGTAACAGAATGAGACACGGCAGCTATGATTTTTATACGTGATCATGACCACACCATGAATAAAGTTACTAAAGGTTCGTGAATCTACAAGGATCGTTAAACGTGTGTATTGGAAATGATGAATCGCTCGCAGTCACGTTAACGCGGCGCATCAACAACTGTCGTAAAATGATTCTAACCGACAGGGTAAGGGACAATCTCACTCCCGTTCTGCTGTCAGGAAATACAGGTCTGCCATACCGAGTTTCCGAGAGAACACTTTGGATGGATCTGAATGTAATGAACATTTGGAGTAGGGTATAACTCAAAAGGCGACTGCTAATAGCGGCAAATAAAGCTTCCCTTTTTCAATGGTCCGAACGACACATAAACTGGACATGCGCTGGCTGGAGGCGTGTCACATCGCCTGAGTCGTGATTTTTATTTCTTGTTCTGCTACTGATCAATTTCCACGATCTGCCATTCTTAAAAGGTCAATGTAATACACATAAGAACTACATAACGCGCACATAATAGAAACTACGTATGCGATATGACCACAAAATTGATGATGTAAAATGTACAATAGTTACGTAACTAAATGATAGTGCTGTATAACACAGATTACCTTAACACTTTGCTGTGCTGAGTGAATATACATGGTGATTCGCGAAGATATGCAAATACTTTAATATATAATTCTAAAATTAAAACTAAATAAAAACGTTCATATAAGCATAGGTCCGCAAATATTTGGTCACGGAGTTACGGCTAATAAAAGATATTGCCTGAAATTTAGCATCTTCGCTAATATGAAGCCATCGCAAAACTGTACGAGGTTAAAGCGCGATTTTAATTTATTTTGTTGTTATTGGTCTGGTGAATCTAATAAAACACGTCCCAGACGCGTATCTGTAGTAGTTTTCCAGAACATCGAGAGAAGCAAAGACGTAATTTCGTAAAATTGGACCGCTACGACGCACAAGTAGAAACTATAATTTGGAATTTGACCAAGTCCAGGGTGTTGAAAATTAAGTGCTAAGGTAAAGTGCAAACGAGTTGGTGAGTAAGCATCCTTTACCAGAAGAAAAAAGTAGTTCGTTGACTGTCTGCTACAATAACGAGTAATAGATAACTTGGTGCTTCAAGAAACAGTAGAGGAGGTAAGTAATAGTAGCATACGAAAACTAGAATATGGAAACTATGGCATGTTGGCCGCAGTAATTATCTAGAGATGGAAAGTTTACAATGTAACTGAAAATCCACAGTGTCACCCAGGTGTGTTAATTGTGCCCAGGCCCACCCGGTTTGGAGCAGGTATTGTCCTGGCATCACCGAAGAAAAAAAGATTCAGAAAATTTGTCACACAACGTGTCTTGTACTCTGATGCAAAGAAGTAATTTAAGGTCACTCATCTACCAAGTGTCGTCAAGTATTTTTCCATGGCGTTGAAGCAACCTGTCCAGAAGGTTTGTGGTGAAATCCAGGCACATCTTCCTACAGCTGTAAATGTTGCTGCCAGACTGCGCCGCTGATCCCACAACCCAGTCATCATATCAGTGAACCATTGAAAGTTGCCAGATATAATGTCAGTGTACGTAGCAAACCCTCACAGTAGACACTCGAAGACATCCAGTAGAGTGTTTCTTTTCCATCAGGCTTGGTACCATCTCCAAAATCCAAGTGGTCCGCTCTGAAACCGTGAATCTGACGATGATCGTACCATCGGTGGCATGGACGTCGACGTTTGCCTGAGGGAACCAGCAAGCCCCTCAACTAAGCCCACTGCGTTGTCGTTCCGCCACTATGGCAGAACGAGAAGGGGAAGACAGAGGAAAGCCTCAGTATTAAAATGGTTCCCAAACTGCAGTGGAACATTGAGAACACATGTAGAGGAACGCCCCCTGTGCTTGTGTTTGCAGGTAACGTATTTTAAAGCGTCTGATACTCATGTCCTAAGGGGCTATACACTATCGCAAGGATGACCTGACTGGAGAAAGGGCCAAGGGAGGGGCCACTTTGTTTGTCAATAACATGCCCCTAGCTACTGACTTGAAAGCGGTTGCAGCTGAGGGTCATGTTTCTCAGAGGATAACTGCTTGCTCACTATATTTACCTCAACATGGTGCAATTGACTCTGAGGCTCCAATAAGTCTAACATATCAATACATTTAGCTACTTCTTCTACTGAGAGACTTAAATTCCCATCATATATTATGGGGTTCGATCTATGCTTGTCCTCAGGGAGAGCCTCATGACGTCTCAGGAGCTGTGCATCCTCAACACAGGCACTCCAACTCATTCCTGTGCTGCTACTGGATCATTCTCAGCCATCGACCTCTCTTTCTGCTCTCCAATCCCTGCAGACTCTTTTCAGTGGGAAGGCAATGACGACCTTCATTCCAGTGACAACTTCCCTTTCCGTATTCACCTACTGAATGGAACTATTCCAAAAAGGACAAAGCTACAATGGATTATTAGCAGAGCCAACTCGATGATTATCAGCCATCTGGATGTGTCTGAGCATCCAGGAGTGGAAGGACCACATCACATGAGTAATCCATCATGCCATTATGCCATCATGCCATCATGCCATCATGCCATCATGCCATCATGCCATCATGCCCTCCCAATGTCCTCTCATCATCCTAGGAGGCCCCCTGTGCCTTGGTGGACTGATGAGTACCACACAGTCATTAGGGTCAGGCGTGCAGCTCTGCAACTGTTTAGGAGCCGCCCAAAGGAGAAAAGCCTTGAAGTCTTACGATTAGTTAGGGGAAAGGCTCAAGGCATAAACAAGGAGAGGAAGAAGTGGTCATGGCAAACGTCCCTGTACTCGATCTACTGTTTCACCTTTTCTACTGCAGTATGGGAAGCCATAGGGAAGATTTCCAATAAAAGCAGTCGGTTACTTCATAGCAGCGTTGTGGACTAAATGGTGTCTCCAAACAATATTTGGAAACATTACACAAACAAAGGCGGACCATTATACACTGACTACTGCCGCTGTCATCCAGGTTACAGAGTTCTGTCTTAATTTCTCACTATGGAAACAAGTGGGTTGGACCTCAGCTATAAGAATTGTGAGTCCTTTCTCCATGTGAGAGCTGTATTCGGTATGTCTGTGGCTTGTGATACTGCGCCTGGGCAAGACCAATACAGCATGCTTCGTTGAATTTCAGCACCATCAAAGAAAATCCTCCTCGACTATTTTAAGCCGTCCGGAGTGGCCGAGCGGTTCTAGGCGCTACAGTCTGGAACCGCACGACCGCTACGGTCACGGGTTCGAATCCGGCCTCGGACATGGATGTGTGTGATGTCCTTAGGTTAGTTGGGTTTAAGTAGTTATAAGTTCTAGGGGACTGATGACCTCAGTAGTTAAGTCCCATAGTGCTCAGAGCCATTTGAACCATTTTGAACTATTTTAATTTTATGTGGATAATGGGTAAATTTCCCAATTTGTGGAGCGTGGCTGTCCTGATACCACTCCTCAAACCGGGAAAAGACTACACATGTCCCAGTAGTGACGACTGTGTAAGGAAAACCTTGGACCGAGTGGTTAACCGTCGTCTGGTTTGGATGTTGGAGACCAGGCAGCTCCTAAGTCGCTTTCATTGTGGGTTCAGGAGATTTCGATCCACTGTCAACAACCTGATCTCGCTAGAAGCAGCTATTCAGCAGGCTTTCCTACGCAAACATCATTGTGTACATACATATTTTGATATCAGTAAGGCGTAAGATACTATTTGTGGACACCTTGTTCTAGGGCAGCTCCATCAGTGGAATTACCGTGGTCATCGCTACATCTTTATTCAGTCCTTTTAACGAAACTCCCTTTTCGGTGCGCAGTTGGTGATGTGTTGCCGAATAGTTTCGAGCAGGAGAATGATGTTCCCCAGGCCTGTGTTTTCTTACTGTCTTTGTCATAACCGTAAGCAGTATCAGGTCTAGAGTAAGAAGTCCTGTATAGTGCTATCTAATTGTGGATGACTTTGCTGTTTTCAGTTCCTTCTTCAGTACTGTAGCACCAACTCGTCAGTTGGAACTTACGTAGAAGAGGCTGGAGGAGTGGACTGCGAAGATTGGTTTTACGTTTTTTTGCAGATATTTTTGTGTGTGTGTCCATTTTAATTATTCTCGTCGTATCTTTAATTTACCTGACTTGCGTATGTGGACCACAGTTCTCCATTTTAAGGACTCTGTGCGGTTTTTGGGCCTCATTTTGACTCCAAGCCGTCGTGGTTACCACACCAGAAGGATCTGAAGGCATGGACCCCGAAGGCACTGAGGATTTGGAAGTGCCTTAACCAGAGGAGTGGAGGAGCGGACAGGGCGTGTCTGCTTCAGTTTTATAGTGCTTTCGTTCGATCGCCGATGGACTAGAGTTGCATAGTGTGCGGGTCAGCGAGTTCTTCGTAAATGAAAATCATTAACGCTGCACATCATGAGGGATCAGGTGTCCAAGAGTGCATACAGGACCAGCCCCACTCCCAGTGTTTGCGCTGAGGCTAGTAAACCGCCACTTGCCATTCGGCGGCAGCTTCTTACAGTGCGCCAGCCATGTCAGATCCTCGCTACTCCCACTTCTCCAGCATACCATACCTATCATCGTCCAGCTACGGAACTCATTTTTACGAATCATCTGCAGGCAACGAGGCCATTTTGTACCCGTGTAAAATGTCTGCTGAAGTCCTTTGGTGTGGGGCATGTACAGGTTCAAATCCAGGGTTTTTGCCGACTGTCACCCTTGTTACTGTGGAGGCCCAGAGTAATTTTGGATTTAGCGCAGTACAGGAGAGATTGCACTTCTGGTTCTGTTTTTAATGTGACATTTTCCGGCATTTTAAATGTTCAGATATGTGCGAATTCCTAAAGGACCAAACTGCTAAGGTCATCGGTCCCTAGACTTCCACACTACTTAAACTAACTTAAGCCGAGGACAACACACACACTCACCCATGCCGCCGCGTGGCGTAGCCCCGTGGTCTGAGGTCTAGTCACTGTCCGCGCGTCTGCCCCCGTCGAAGGTTCGAGTCCTCCCTCGGGCATGAATGTGTGCGTTGTCCATAGCGTTAGTTAGGTTAAGTTAGTTTAATTTGTGTGTATGCCTAGGGACCGTGACCCTAGAAGTTTGGTCCCATTGTCCTTGCCACAAATTTCCAAAAATCCCATGTCCGAGGGAGGACTCGAACCTCCGGCAGGAGGCACCGCGCATTTCTTCACGTGGCGCCTCAAACCGCGCAGTCACTCCGCGCGGCCCGGAATTTTAAATGAGCATTACTACTACGTAGCTGTCTTCACGGACGGGTCTTAAAGGTGGATATGGGTTGTTGCTCTGTTGATTTCGCGAACCGTGTCCTCAAGATTCGTTTGCCAGCAGTGTTCACCATATTTGATGCCAAACTATCTGCGATCTTGTTGGTGTTGAAGGATATGAGATGTACCATGCCTGCTAAATTTCGCGTCTGTTCCGACTCCCTTAGCGTCCTTCAGTCTCTGCAACAGCTGGTGAAGGCTGGAGGAGGTGTCGTTTTGCTGGGTGCCAGGGCATATAGGTATTGCGGGCAACGTAAGGGTGGATGTAGCAGCCAAGGAAGCGTGTAACTGTCCTCAGCTAGTTCAGTGTGCCATCCACCAGCATGCTGTCCCCTTGCTCTTAAGGTACAGAGTCATTATTGGGCGGCGACGAGTGCCTGGACGTGACAGACAATGAACTCCGCCTCGTAAAGTTCACAACGCGGCTCTAGCTTACCTTCCTGCAGCCACGTCCACGGGAAGAGGCTCTCTCTTCTCGTCTACGCATAACCCACAGCTCAACTAAGCATGGCTTCTTGCTCCAGTGCGACGACCCTCCGGTGTGATGTGCTTATGGCGTACAGCTCACTGGGCGCCACATTTTATTGTATTATTTTTTATTTTCCGAACAGATGGTCGCGTCGGATTTGCCGACGGATCTTCCTTCCTTTTTACCTGACGCTCAAACGAAAGTGGTTCAGCTATAGAACATTTTTCCCAAGATTTTATGGGGATGGGTTTAATGTGTTAACAGGGTGACTGGTTGATCCACGTTTTTTGTAAGTGGTCAGCCAGTCACATTTACCCTTGTCTTTTCACGTTTTACTTGTATTTTAATCTCCTGCATAGCAGATTTTAGTATTTCTTCGTTTACTTTGTGTAGATGTTAACATTTCGCTATTTTATCCTCGTTCGTTTCTTTTAATGTGTGTAAAGGCGCAGATAGCCTCGGCGTTGAGCACCCATAAGCTCCAGACACACACACACACGAACGAACTTGGTGAGTTTTAGGTTTTGTGATCTTTACAACATGTTTGTGGAAATTTTAGGGAGATGGTCTGAATATGTTTACAAAGTGACTGGCGGTTCTTGTAAGTGGTCAGTCAGTCATATTCCCTTTGCCACCCTTCTAGATCTTCAGTGGTTTTATTTCTGTTTTAATCCCGTGTATAGCATCATTCACCCTTTGTCCGTCGTCTTAAGACGTGTGAGATAGGTGCTTGTGTGAATGAATGCGAGTGAGGTGGTAGTAAGTGAATGCTTGTTACTGCGTAACATTAATTTTAGTCGTTTTCTCTTTGATGCGTGTAAGAGAGCTGATGACCTCGATGTTGAGCACCCGTACGCTGCCAACAGGCACACACACACACACACACACACACACAACCACACACACACACACACACACACACACACACATACACCCAAACAAACAACAACCTGGTAGCGGGAGACGTGAAAAAACCATCCAGGAGTTGAAGCTACACCAGACGTCAAAGACAAAGGAATTAACATTAAGAAACTAGCACTGTTAAAGAAAGTGTTCCTCAGTTAAAGAGTTCCGCTGGAATATGTATTAGAATGGCAAGGGCCTCCGGAATCTCTCGTTTGAAGGACGGAATCGTGTGGAAGTGGAACGTGATCCGCCAGAAATCTGGAGAAGCAGAAAATAGAGCTAAAAAGTAAAATCTGAAGTGCGTGGCTCAAGCCCGTGACAGGACTATCGGCCTGTCTGCAGGCAGAGTGCATCCTCCCTATTCGCCGCGTCACTAGGAGGAGCGGAACTATAGCGTCTGTCATAACGGCCGCGTTTTACCGAAGGGAAAGACCACCGATACCACTTTTGACGGCAGACTGAGCGGATCCTGGGGCGTATTGGAGGGACTAGAAAAAGAAACATCCACACCCGTTCCCAGGATTGAACTCGGAACCTCCAGGATCGGAGTCAAGAGCTCTGCCAGCTAGACCGCCACGGCGAAGGAGAAGAAACTCGAACAATATGAAATTTGGCCAAGTACTGAATGTTAAAAATTAAGCGGTAAGATGAAGAGCCAAACGAAGAGGTACAAAAGAGAGTTGGTGAGTAAAGAATCCCTTACCTGGAGTAAAGTCTGCTGCAATAACGAGTAATAGGTAACATGACACTTCAAGGAACAGTAGAGGTGAAAAGTAATATGTCATATGAAGAATATAATACCCAAAAAAAGTTATATCGTATATTGGCCACCGTAGATATTTAGGAATGGAAAGCATCGCACCGTTTGAACGACTAACTGGAAGTAGCTCAGCGCATTTCCATTTCCAAATGGTTCAAATGGCTCTGAGCACTATGGGACTTATCTTCGAGGTAATCAGTCCCCTAGAACTTAGAACTACTTAAACCTAACTAACCTAAGGACATCACTCACACACATCCATGCCCGAGGCAGGATTTGAACCTGCGACCGTAGCGGTCGCGCGGTTCCAGACTGTAGCGCCTAGAACCGCTCGGCCACTCCGAGCGGCTTCCCATTTCCAAGCAGAGTCGCCGAATAGAAATAAACAGCAATAGGTCTATGTCTCTGACGTCGCTCTGTCGTAGAATTTTGGATCATGATTTATGCTGGCGTATTATTTTTCTGGAAACCGAACTTCTCTTGTGTAGGAAACTATATGGGTTCCCAACACAACCTTTGTCTGAAAGGTTTGGGTTTCGAACGCAGCCGTAGTGTAAAACCTATCTCACTATTTCTCGTTCACGAAGCCGAGAATTCTGCAGACACCGGTGCCCACACTGATGCAGTGTTCTTTGACTTCCGGTAAGCGTTTGGGTCAATTTGGAGTAACCTCTTCATTAGTAAAGTAACAGCGTACGGAATATCAGAAAAGCTGTGTGATACAATTAAATAGTTTCTACCAAACAAAAAACAGCCTATCATTCGAAACGAAGAAGAATCTTTATGCATAAATGTAACTTGGGTGTACTACAAGGCAGTGTTTAAAGGATCACTACTTTTCACAGTACATATAATTGATCGTGTGGATAACTTCGGAAGTTCCTTGAGGCCTTTGTCGGATAATGCCTGTGTATACAGTGACGTTGCAATGCTAGAAAACTGTAGCGGAATGCAGGAATATCTACAGAGGATCGACCACTGCTGCTTGGATTAGCAGTTGGGCCTCAACACAAACATTGGAAATAAATGTTATTGTATGATTACAGGTTTGTGAAAGTCACTGGGAGCAGTCACTCCCATAAAAATCTAGGAATATGCGTGTAAAGCGATTTGAAATGGAATGGCCACATAAAACAAATAACAAATAGCAGATAATGCAGATGCCAGACTGAGATACAATGGAAGAATCCTCCGGAAGGGCAGGGCTCAAATTATTCGTCACTCTGGGACCGTACCACGTGGAATTCAAAGAGGAATGAGAGGAGATACAAAGATGAGCAGCGCGTTTTGCTACATGCTCATTTAGCAACCGCAGTTACGTCTTGGAGATACAGCTAACTCCTGCTGCAGACGTTACAGGAGCAACGTTCTGAATCGCGATGTGTGCTACTGTCGAAATTCCGAGTGCGTACATTCCCAGAAGATTCGAACAATATATTGCTTCCTTCTACATATATCTAGAGGAAAGTCCACGAAGGTAAAATCTAAGAAATTCGATCTCACACGTGTGCTCTATCAGCTGTCTTTCCTCACACGAGGACTTCGCATGAGGAACAGGAAAATGTGGGATAGACAGTGGTACACAACGTACCCTACGCCACACACCGTAAGATGGAGAACAAGTGCAAATGTAGATACAGATGTTCGTTGTTTATCAGAAAAAGTAGAGGAGAATAGGAAATCAATATATCGCTGGGATGGTTCTATTAACGGAACTACAAAGAACGAATAGAATACAGGAACAATGGGCGAAAGGCGGGACGGGGGTAAGGAGAGGGGACGAATATATCAGTTATAGCAGAATAATATTTCAACTTAAGACAACAAAGTGCAGGCATCCACGAACAGATAGTACGAGGAAATTGCTAAACACGCCAACTTCAGTCAGGAGTAGCATGATGTGAAGTCTAATGGCATCCGGATTCCAGAAAAGTGGCCTTCTCTTCCAGCGGAAGATAATAGTGGTAGTGTCAGTGTGATGCTAGTCAACTGCGTTGACATCCGGTGCAACGAAAATTCGCTTTCCAACGGAAATTGGTTCTCTCTCTCCACTGGAACTTTGCCTTTGTATCAGAACCACCACTTTTATTCTGGAGAATTGCCGGAATTTAATTTTGTACAGAAATCAACTTTTCCTATTTCCGGCTGAATAAATTAGCATTGGTATTGTTAATGAACATTCTAGCCATCGCTACGCGTAATGAAAGCTACACAACAAGGTCCCTAAGAACGGCAATTGCCTTGTGCCATGAACAGTGTATTGCAATATTTAGTGGAGTATAGAGCAATATTTAATATGCGCTCTGCTGGAAACAGTTCAAAAACAAACACTACTTCTTTCTACTACGAGTGGCAATATCAATGATTAACAAAAATCGACTTTTCCTTTAATGCGAATAGAAATCCGTGATTCCGAAGCGAAGCTATGTTAATTATGAACAGACGACAGACAATTCACACGAGTCTCTATCATAACCAGATGAAATTAAATGGTGAAAACCGGGAAGCAGGCTATTTTTTATCGATGCCTCTCTAATCCCTGAGCTACTTTCGGCATTTTCATGAATGTGACAAATAATGGAACATAAGTATACAAATGATACGGCCAGAGATTAATAAACCAAATTAAATTTACTATTGCCACACTCTTTTCCTTGTTGTTACTTATTATTAAAACCAAAACGTTAAAGTTTTCATTTACTACCCAGTGGCATTAGACATCGGCTTCATAGTGTATTTGTTTTATGTATCGTTTCAAGAAGAATAAAACGTATTGCACTAACAGTGTACGGGTGAAAAGTGTCCTCTGCAGAAATGACTGTAATATTATAGAAAATGCTCCCGTACATTTTAGTAACGTCACAGCAGATATTAGACTGATAATTCATCATGTAGTGTAATTTGGAGGTGTACGATTAGTGTTCAATAAATTGCTTGTAATCCGCCCGTGTGGCACTAATATTATCTCCTACCACAAAAGTGTATGTTGATTGCGCAGACAGTGCTAGGTTATTCCTGTTACACATTCGCGTTAAAGAATGGAACTACATTCTATTTTATTAATCTGTGTAACTTCGCGTATGGATGAGGTATCACAATCTGAGTTACTTATTCTTGCTATATTAAAAATATTAAAGTATGATTAGTTTGTCTACTATTATTTGATATAAGCTATCTTTATTCCAGGTACGTTGCTCTCCACTGCACACCGTATGCTCTACATTAAATCGGCGCCACCTCATTAAACGCCTATTGGTATGGATGCCGCCGCTTGGACGCATTCGCTGACATACCGTATGTATTAAAAAAACAGCCCAGTGTGCGCCTTAATTGGCTGCTGTTGCGGTATTCGCACTGTCAAGAAGCATAAATTGTTGAATCAAATTTTACGTGAAGTTTACATCCATGAAATGGCAGTTCAGAACATACTTAACTAGATGTGTATACGGAAATAAATTGAAAACTACAAAAACCAGAAAAGGATACATAAGCCAAATAACAAATCAGACAACGTCGGGGAATGGAAATGGTAAAATTCTAGTTGCATGGAGTATAAGAATACTCTTGTTATTCAAAGACGTACAGACTACACTTATTCGTTTTGTAAATATTTAGTCTTTTACATTCCCTGCACAGAATCTTGTTATCAGTTTTCTCCAAACAGCCATATTTACATAATTTACGTCGGATATCCTCGAATCTATGTACGACTTAGTAAACTGGTTAATGATTCATGTTTGAAAGGAATTTGTATGAAGCCTCCGAATGCAGCTACTTGCGCTATTCACTTACAAATTCCTTTTCATAATGATTAAGACTCTTTACTCCTTAGGCTCTTATGTAAAGGTACTGTAACTTTGCTATTGTATCATCATAAAAGTAAGTGCATTGAATATTACGACTTTTTTGACTAGGATACACAATGATATTTTTCTCTAACAAACATTATAAATTTCGACTCACAATGTGTAAATTTAATCCCGTAGATAATTAATACTTTCCGACAAGTTGGTTCTTAATATGTATGACACTTAACCAGTAAATACGAGATACTGGAAAGAAGCGGAACGTATCTGTAGTTGTGATACCAATTGTTTCCTACAGCCAGATACGTTTGTTTTGCAATGATGGCTCAGATACACGTTGTTTCAAAACATTCTGAAACTGAAGTACCACTTCTGCCCATCAGCGACCTTTTTATTGTGTTGAGGACTCCTTTTTCCAGTTTTGTTGGCTGCTATCCCTTATCAACATGCTTTAACACACGTCTTATGATCATAACACGAAAAAACTAACGTATGGACATGAATACTACAATATATTGGTACAATCACAAAGATGCTGTACAACGTACTACGGAGATGCATTGACGTTTTGGACGTCAGTACGTGAGTACGAAACGACTGTTTCATGGCACATGGGACACATTTAGCAAGTTACATATGAACATTCAATGAATGCGACGGTTATGCGGCTGGAATGCACGTTCGATTTGTTATGTTATCCGGCCGGCGTGACCGAGAGGTTCTAGGCGCTACAGTCTGGAACCGCGAGACCGCTACGGTCGCAGGTTAGAATCCTGCCTCGGGCATGGATGTGTGTGATGTCTTTAGATTAGTTAGGTTTAAGTAGTTCTAAGTTCTAGGGGACTGATGACCATAGCTGTTAAGTCTCATAGTACTCAGAGCCATTTGAACCATTTTTTTTGTACTGAAATAATAGTTGGCGGTTTTCGACACACAAGTTCAACTTATTTATTTTACTTTCAGAAAGTATCTGTACGTAATAACTAAATAAGCAATTTTGTTCATTATTATTTGGAAGCCATCGAGTAATCTATAATGACTTTTTCTCTTTAATAGACTGAAAAGTTCAGTTTCCATTATTAATTTCTTTAGGATCGATCTGGAGCATTAGGATGAAGCGCTGATAAAATTTTTGTTAATGCAGTTGTTCTTAAGCCATTGCTTGTTAATCGACGGCGCACTATTTATACTGTCCCTCCCAATACCTCTTTATCAGTCTGTATTTGTAAATAATAATTTTAACTATTTTCGTCACTCTCAAAACACGTACTGTATGTTCTGTATCTGAACCTAGGTGGATATATAAAATTTCCACTCTTACTTAAAGATGGTCCCACTCTATATTCAATTATCCTGTATTGCAACGTGAAGCACAGCATCACTTTCACATGCTGTGTCACATAAAATTGTTTGGCAGTATGCACGTCATTTATATTAATTATAACGCCATTACCGACAGGTGGCATCTGATACACTTGTTACATTACATATGCACATACTGTATTCAGTAGATTTTTGTGATTAACTTTTATCTCCAAAAATACTTAATAAAAATCTGTAGATGTCAAGGTTAAAATCTCTACTAATCAAAATTAAAAAACACAATAAAATTATCATTTTATACGATCTAAAAACGTAGGACGATTTCTATATCTATGGCGCTGGTGTAGACTTGTTTTCCTCCATGGTCTGCTCCCGTGGTTCTCGCCATTTCGGTGTTGTGCCGCGATCCGCTCAGCTGCCTGATGTCCGTCGCCGTGGGCAAGAGGGCCACGTCAACGATGCCAGGTGCTGCACCCATCTTCCAGCTTCATCACGCACCATCTCTCATTCCTTGGCCGGGACCTCCACATTCAACAGTTGTCACCTTAGTAAGTCGTCATGAATATTAAAATAGGCGTTATGATTGAGCTCGCTTTGCTCGTTGAGGGTTAAATCCGGATCTTTCTTTTTGTGGGTGTATATTTCAATTTCTTCCAAAATATTTAGAAACCGTCCCTTATGAACTCTATGCGGGACGTCTAAATTTTGTTCAGTGTTCGTGACTGAGTGCTGTGAGGCAGCCATATGCGTTCCAAACGCTTTTTTGTTTTGAGAGTACGTGTGCTCCCTGTATCTGGTCTCATATTTCCTACCAGTCTGCCCTATATATTGTTTACAGCGGTCATCACATTTGATCTTACATACACTTGAATCGAAATTTATTCCTACTATTACATATTTTGTGCCTGAGCTTCAATTTTAGCGTGTTATTTCTTCGGAACCCTATTTTAACGTCGGATTTACGAAAGCACATTCAAACTTATCTGCAGTTCTTCCACTGTAAGTGAGAGCCACATATATTTTCTGGTTCCTCTTAACTGCGACTTGACTTCCTTCTATTTGTTTCATTTGCCTCTTCTTCATCTTCTTATAAATATTCATCACCTGTTTACACGTATATCCGTTCGCTACGGCCACTTGTTTTAAAATACTTAGCTCCTATTCTACTTCCTGTTGGCTTAGTGGCATTCTTAGTAGCCTGTATACCATCGAAGTAAAACATGCCCATTTGTATCGCAGTGGGTGACAAGACCACTCATTGACAGCTAAATCTGTACACGTAGGTTTTCTGAATATGCCGAATTCGTGCTTCCCATCTTTCTTCATTAGTTCATTAGTAATCTATACGGTTTTCTTCAAATTTCATAGTGAATCTAATTTTCGGGTGCTTAGAGCTCATTTTTTGTACTACCAGACGCCACCTGTCGGTAATAGTGTTATAATTAACGTATACATCTACATTTATACTCCGAAAGCCACCCAAATTTGTGTGGCCGAGGGCACTTTACGTGCCATTGTCATTGCCTCCCACTCCTGTTCCAGTCGCATATGGTTCGCGGGAAGAACGACTGCCGGAAAGCCTCCGTGCTTGCTCGAATCTCTCTAATTTTACATTCGTGATCTCCTCGGGAGGTATAAGTAGGCTGAAGCAATATATTCGATACCTCATCCAGAAACGAACCCTCTCCAAACCTGGACAGCAAGCTACACCGCGATGCAGAGCGCTTCTCTTGCAGAATCTGCCACTTGAGTTTGCTGAACATCTCCGTAACGCTATCACGGTTACCAAATAACCCTGTGAGGAAACGCGCGGCTCTTCTTTGGATCTTCTTTATCTCCTCTGTCAACCTGACCTGGTACGGATCCCACACTGATGAGCAATACTCAAGTAAAGGTCGAACGAGTGCTTTGTAAGCCACCTGTTTGTTGATGGACTACATTTTCTAAGGACCCTCCCAATGAATCTCAACCTGGCACACGCCTCACCAAAAACTAATTTTATATAATCATTCCACTTCAAATCGTTCCGTACGCATACTTCCAGAAATTTTACGGAAGTAACTGCTGCCAGTGTTTGTTCCGCTATTATATATAATCATACAATGAAGGATCCTTCTTTCGCAGTACATTACATTTGTCTATGTTAAGCGTTAGTTGCCACTCCCTGCAGATCTTCCTGCATTTCGCTCCAATTTTCTAATGATGCAACTTCTCTGTATACTACAGCATCATCCGTGAAAAGCCGCATCGAACTTCGGACACTATCTACAGGGTCATTTATATATATTGTGAAAAGCAATGGTCCCATAACGCTCCCCTGTGGCACGCCAGAAGTTACTTTGTCTGTAGGTGTCTCTCCATTGAGAACATCATGCTGTGTTCTGTTTGCTAAAAACTCTTCAATCCAGCCCCACAGCTGGTCTGATATTCCGTAGGCTCTTACTTTATCAGGCGACAGTGCGGAAATGAATCGAACGCCTGCCGGAAGTCAAGGAAAATGGCATCTACCTGGGAGCCTGTATCTATTATTTTCTGGGTCTCATGAACAAATAAAGCGAGTTGGGTCTCACACGATCGCTGTTTCCGGAATCCATGTTGATTCCTACAGAGTAGATTCTGGGTTTCCAGAAATGACACGATACGCGAGCAAAAAACATGTTCTAGAATTCTACAACGGATCGATGTCAGAGATATAGGCCTATAGTTTTGTGCATCTGCTCGACGACCCTTCTTGGAAACTGGAACTACCTGTGCTCTTTTCCAATTATTTGTAACCTTCCGTTCCTCTAGAGAATTGCGGTACACGGCTGTTAGAAGGGGAGCAAGTTCTTTCGCGTACTCTGTGTAGTATCGATTTTGGTATCCCGTCAGGTTCAGTGGACTTTCCTCTGTTGCTTTTCTATTCCTTGAACACTTATTTCGATGTCAGCCATCTTTTCGTTCGTGCGAGGATTTAGAGAAGGAACTGCAGTGCGGTCTTCCTCTGTGAAACAGCTCTGGAAAAAAGATATTTAGTATTTCAGCTACACGCGTATCATCCTCTGTTTCAATGCCATTATCTTCCCAGAGTGTCTGGGTATGCTGCTTCGATCCACTTAGTGATTTAACTTAAGACCAGAACTGTCTAGTATTTTTTGTCAAGTCGGTAAATAGAACTTTACTTTCGATCTCACTGAACGCTTCACGCATAGCCCTCCTTACGCTAACTTTGATATCCTTTAGCTTCTCTTCGTCTGATAGGTTTTGGCAACGTTTAAATTTGCAGTGAAGCTCTGGTTGCTTTCGCAGTAGTTTCCTAACTTTGTTGTTGAACCACGGTGGGTTTTTCCCATCCCTCACAGTTTTACTTGGCACGTACCTGTGTAAAACGCATTTCAAGATTGCCTTGAACTTTTTCCATAAACACTCAACATTGTCAGTGTCGGAACAGAAATTTTGGTTTTTATCTGTTAGTTAGTCTGTAATCTGCCTCTTATTACTCTTGGTAAACAGATTAACCATCCTCTCTTTTTTTATATGCCTATTTACTTCCTATTCAGGGTTGCTGCAACAGCGTTATGATCACTGATTCCCTGTTCTGCGCTTACAGAGTCGTCAAGTTCGGGACTGTTTGGTATCAGTAGGTCCAAGATGTTATCTCCACGAGTCGGTCCTCTGTCTAATTGCTCGAGGTAATTGTCGGATACTGCACTCAGTATAATGTCACTTGATGCTCTGTTTCTATCACCCGTCCTAAACATCTGAGTGTCTCAGTCTATATCTGGTAAATTGAAATCTCCACCTAAGTCTATAACGTGCTGAGAAAATTTATGTGAAATGTATTCCAGATTTTCTGTCAGTTGTTCTGCCACTAATGCTGCTGAGTCGGGACGTCGGTAAAAGGAGCTAATTATTAAAATAGCTCGGTTGTTGAATATACCTCCACCCATAAATCACAGGAACTATCCACTTCTATTTCACTGCAGGATGAACTACTACTATCAGCGACCAACACGCCACCACCAGTTGCATGCAGTCTATCCTTTCTAAACACCGTCTGTGCCTTTGTAAAAATTTCGGCAGAATTTATCTCTGGCTTCAGCCAGCTTTCCGTACCTATAACGATTTCAGTTTCGGTTCTTTCTATCAGCGCTTGAAGTTATGGTACTTTACCAACGCAGCTTCGACAATTTACAATTACAATACCGATTGCTGCTTGGTTCCTGCATGTCCTGACTTTGCCCCGCACCCTTTGAGGCTGTTGCACTTACGTACTTGCCCATCTAATGTAAAAATCCGCCCAGTCCACGCCACACAACCCCTGCAATCCGTGTAGCCGCCTGCTGTGTGTAGTGGACTCTTGACCTATCCAACAGAACCCGAAACCCCACCACCCTATGGAGCAAGTCGAGGTATCTGCAGACCACACGGTCGCAGAACCCTCTCAGCCTCTGATTCAGACCCTCCACTCGGCTGTGTACCAAAGGTTCGCAGTCAGTCCTGTCGACGATGCTGCAGATGGTGAGCTCTACTTTCATCCCGCTAGCGAGACTGGCAGTCTTCACCAAATCAGATAGCCGCTGGATGCCAGAGAGGATTTCCTCCAATCCATAGCAACACACATCACTGGTGCCGACATGAGCGACCATCTGCAGGTGGGTCCACCCTGTACCCTTCATGGCATTTGGAAAGACCTTTTCCACATCTGGAATGACTCCCCCCCGTATGCACACGGAGTGCACTTTGGTTTTCTTCCCCTCCCTTGCTGCCATATCCCTAAGGGGCCCCGTTACGCGCCTGACGTTGGAGCTCCCACCTACCAGTAAGCTCACCCTCTGCGACCGCCTGGATCTTGCAGACTAAGAGGCAACCTCTGGAACAGGACTAGCAGCCATGTCTCCATGTCTGGGCGAAGATCAGTATCAGCCTGAGACAGAGCCTGAAACCGGTTTGTCAGACAATCTGGAGGGGCCTTCCGTTCAGCCCTCCAGAATGTCTGTCGCCCCCTGACACACCTCGAGACGACCTCCCACTCCACCACGGGTGTTGGGTCTGCCTCAATGTGGGCAGTATCTCGGGCAGCCACAGCCGTAGTCCGATCTGGGGATGCGTGGGACGAACTGGCCGCCCCGACAAACCCCCGTCCAGACCTCACAGTGATGCCCATTGGCAACAGCCTCAAACTGTGTGACCGAAGCCAACACTGCCTGAAGCTGGGAGTGAAGGGATGCCCACTCAGCCCGCATCCGAACACAGCCGTCGCAGTCCTACATAAATGACGTGCGTTCTGCCAACCAATTTTGTGCGGCGCAGCATGTGAAAGTTGCTGTATTTGGACGCGTTACTCCTGTAACCGAAATATCAGGTACGTTCTGGTACATTTGATGTTGATTAGATAGGATGAAAAAATCTTTCATTCGTGAAATAGTAAATTAGTATCATTATCGTTACAGATCTGAAGATGGTTCTAGATGAACCGAAACCGGTCATATGAATAAACATTTTGCAATCAAGACGGATTATAAGTAACAAGGTTGCAAACAGACAGTTAATGGGACGTAACCAGAATACTCTGCCTGTCGCACATTAGAATGCTTTGCTGCATATCGTTAAATGTCCACTGTGGAAATTCTAACAGCTGGTTTTTATAACCTTCGAAGGGACCCAGAACTATTTTGTTACTGAGCAGAAATTTACGCGGATTTTAAAAAAAAGTAAATTAAATAATACAAATGAGTAAGGTAAATATTCATATTTGTGTCATTCAGCTTATTTAAAATAACATCATCAAACGCCACTACTTATTCCGTCTTTTCATTAAGAGCCTCATAGACACGATAGAGTGTAAGGCAGTATTGAAACACTAGCAATTGTCCTAAAAACAAATGCGGAGAGAAAAGAGTTATAGGACTTATCTCTGACATCGGGATAATGTGGTGAGAATCTATATCTTCATACGCATCTACGTGAATACTCTGCATATCACACTGGCAGGGGGTTCATCGAACCATCTTCACAAAATTCTGTATTATTCCACTCTCAAGGAACGCGCAAAACGAATACCTATATCTTTCCTTGAGATCCCCCTTATTTTATTATGATGATAGTTTCTCCCTATGTAGGTCGGCGCCAACAAAATATTTTTGCATTCGGATGATAAAGTTGTTGAATGAAATTTCGTGAGAATTTCCCGCCGCAACTAGAGACGACTTTGTTTTAATGATGTCTACTCCCAAGACCTGTATCATGTTCGTGACACTCTCCGCATTATTTCCCGGTAATACAAAACGTTTTGCTCTCCTTTGAACTTTCTCCCCGTACTCACCGAATCCTATCTGGCACGGATCCCAGACCGCTGCAGCCGAGGTGCAAAAGAGGATGCACAAGCGTAGTGTAGGCAGTCTGTACAGTAGTGT
This sequence comes from Schistocerca cancellata, assembly GCF_023864275.1. Taxonomy (NCBI): domain Eukaryota; kingdom Metazoa; phylum Arthropoda; class Insecta; order Orthoptera; family Acrididae; genus Schistocerca; species Schistocerca cancellata. The sequence continues at coordinate 149,842,798 of NC_064633.1, forward strand.
TTGCCAGTAAATCGCAGTCCTTGATTCGCCTTCTCCACCACATTTACTTTGGGTTCTTTCAAATTTAAGACGTCCGTAAGTATAATTCCTTGGTATTTAGTGAAATTTACAAGCTGTAGATTAAATTGATTTACCGTGTAACCGAACTTTAACAGATTCCTTGTAGCACTCATGTGAATGATCCCACATTTTTCATTATTTAGCGTCAATTGCCAAATTTCGCACGATACAAATACCTTATCCAAATCGTTTTGCAATTGGTTTGATCCTCCGTTAACTTTACTGACTGACGGTAAACGACATCATCTGCAGACAACTTAAAACGGCTGTTCAGATTGTCTCCTAAGCCGTTTATATAGGAAAGGAACAGCAGAGGGCCTATAAAACTACCTTGGGGAACCCCAGTGAAAACTTCTATTTTACTCGACGACTTTCCGTCAATTACTACGAACTCTGACTTGTCTGACAGGTAATCATGAATGGTTCAAATGGCTCTGAGCACTATAGACTTAACATCTGAGGTCATCAGTCCCCTAGAACATAGAACTACTTAAACGTAACTAACCTAAGGACATCACATACACCCATGTCCGAGGCAGGATTCGAACCTGCGACCGTGGCGGTCACGCGATTCCAGACTGAAGCGCCTAGAACCGCTCGGCCACTTCGGCCGGCAATCACGAATCCTGTCGCCTAAATAAGATATTTCATAAGCACACAGCTTTATTAAAATACTTACTAAACAACTGTGGGATTACACATTCCAAAACAGCAATATGAATATCTTCATCGTTGGAAAAACTGCAATTGTTGCAAGTCAGCTGCTCGACTGCCTGGACATCGTAGTCTCCCTTTTCGATTAGCACCACCCACTTCTATGCGGCCTAAGTTACATTCTTTCACTACGGCTGGAAGCGACATTGCATTTGGTCCACATACTGCGAGAATGTAACGGTTAAGCTATATGCAATTTCGAAGTTTTGAGTGCAGGTATCGTACAGTCCCGTGTGCTTCACCTTTGACTAAGTTTCGAATTGCCACGTCGTTTCACTCTGTCTGAGATGGGTGTGTTACCGTAATACAGTAGAACGGTGTCTGAGGAAACTCAGCACATGTACACTCTGCTGCTGAAACGTCTTTCTTGTGTCGCTCAATTGTATTAGCGGGGGAAGACATGCGAAACTGTATTTCTGAGGTCCCCTTGTATCGCAGCTAGTGAATATAATATACAAATTACGTGAAACTAGCAGTAACCCATGTGATCCAGCAAGTACTTGAGCAGTGGCACGAAATGCAAACACGAAACTGTCGGAGGGTGGTAATTCCATTTAAACACTATCCTTCACTGCAAATAGCTTTGCGATTGTAATCAAGATGTTGAGATTCAAGATGGTGATGTTGTTGATGATCATGATGACGATGAAGAAAATTTGGAAATTTGTGGTAAGTACTAAGGGACTGAACTGCTTAGGTCATCAGCTGACACACTACTTAAACTAACTTACGCTATGGACAACACACACACCCAGGACCGAGGGAGGACTCGAATCTGCGACGGGGAACCACGCGTCCTAGACCACACGGCTACCACCGCGTGGCTGACGATGAAGATTTTGTGCACACAACATGCAGGTCTTCAGCGCCCAAAGTAGCAAGAGGACACGTCTTAATTATATAGCAATAATTTTAAAAAATCTGATTACAGGTGATTATATCCGAGGCAGTAGAAAAATGTTTCACCAGCAAAAATACAAGCACACGTATACTATCATATTTCCATTTTGGCACTGACGACGCTTCTCAAAAAAATATAACAAATATGTAAATTGCGTTTATACAATAGCGCAGAGAAATTACTTGAAAATCATTAATTCAGTTTTACTAAGAAGTGAAGATCGATAGGTCAGCAACATAAAATATGTGACAGACCGTTGATAAATTATAATGCGAGACATAATCGAAGGAAGAATGCAGTAATATTGCAAGTGAACCTCATCGCAAAAGTAGCTGAGAAAACTTGAAGGTTAAGACTTCCCTGATCAATGCAGTATCCCCTCCATCTTCCCGTGAGCACTGCAAAATAAAACAGGTACAACATTGCGACGATAGCACAGTACAGTATTAATTCTGTAAACATTTTCTTGAGTGCTGGGCTGTCTACTTCTAAATCGAAGAGGTCTGAAGATTTCATGTCAGTAGCGTTTTCCTTCCTGCCACTACCACATGCTGCCACCAAATATTACTAGTAAAACTTGTCATATAGTTAGCTTCATTTCTGATGTACCAAACATTTTTATCGCTGTAACGTATCGCGTTTCTCCGGAAATCTACGATGATAACAATAGTACTCATAGTGGAACGTTTATTTCGAGTTAGAATAACGAATCCTTTCGAAAATTTGGTGGTTCCAAGTTTCACTAGCCTGTTGCCTATTGAAACTTTGAACCACCATTTCTCGAAAGCGCTTGAGAAGCGCTTCATACTGGAACAGCTTTAGTACCTCTAAAATGTACTACAGGCGTGATAAATATGAGCAAAATCTGTGACCCGTTGGGTGTTTACTTGCCATACAAGACAATTGTGCCTGGAGAACGCATTGTCCAGTGAACAGGTCATGACAGCCGTGGATGGTTACTTTGTTGACTCTCCAGAGTCATAATTCAGTGCTGGAATCTATATTCTGCAAGAAATAATGTATAACGAAAGTCTTCTGTTCTCTGATCAAGTGTTCAGGATTGTCTGGCATTCATTGAGTTGCAGAGTGCGGTGGCAGTCAGCAAGTTGTAGAGTTTGGTTCTTTTTAGGCAGATGCCAGCTGTCTGGCAGCGGTTACCGATGGCATTATCTGGAAGTCAGAAAAAAAAACAAAACATAACGTCTCCAAGTATTACAAATAGGACGTTCGGAGTGTCAGGAAGTCATTGTCGTAGGTCACACTTGCCACCGTGTTCTGGATACGCACCAACTGTGATATCTGGTTCTGCCCAATAACACCCCACAGCATAAGGCCTTGAGTATGTCTTGCGCGAATGCAGTCTCTGTGATGCCTCACCCCCTGTCTGCGACGCACCAAACTGCGGACATTATTTTCAAAGAAACACAACGAGGATCCACCGACAACACTATCTGATGCCATTCCTGTCCACAATGACGTCGCTCCATTCACCATCGCCGTCTAGGATGTCTCTGCACAAGTCGTCAAAGGTAAAGGGAAATATGGACGAGACGTACGTATCCCATGCCGTAATAAACGTCGAAGGACTGTCACCCCTGATTTGGAAGAGGTGACGATCTTCTCTCTCGTATTCTACGGCCTTCCGTGAACCATTCTACACACAACAGTTGCACTGCCGAAACACTTCATCCCGCACGAGCAGCAATCTCCCGGATGGGTGCATCACGTTTTCACGCCAATAATGCCCCCTCTTTCAAACTCACTGATAAGACGGGGTGGTTCGCGCATGCGTCTGCGAGGCATCCTGCATGTTTGCCCAAGTCTCACTGATCCATTTCCTTCAGTTTATAGCGACGACGAGAGCCGCTGGAGTATTTTACCGGTAGGGCGTGTTGCGCCACGATGTCGATGTTGACTTGAACCCAAGGGCCGATAAGGTTCTAATGCTAATGATTTCTGTAGAATTTACTAATGTACATGTCCCGTGGATATGAAAGTCCTATCTGTAGTCGTTCAAGGTGTTTTTTTTCGGAAAATAAGTGTATTTTTGCTAATATCTGTAACTGGAGGAACGCATAGAATGTGTTTGTATGCCTGTTAGAGTTTCCAACTGCATAAAGTCGATGACTTACTCGACATGTAGAGCATATCAGATTCTGCAGCAGTTTTATGAAAGAACTTACTGCCTTTCAAGCAGCAAACAGATTTCTGACTGTATTCGGGAATTGCTAGTAGATAGCTTACCTACGGTCTAGGGACGGTGTTTTAACTAGAACGGCGTGGGTTATAGGTTCAACCATGTAAAGCTATGTAGAGGGAACAGTAGATTTCCGGCAGGATATTACTTTATAATGAAGTTTTCACTCTGTAGCGCAGTGTGTGCTGTTATCCCTCTTCCTGGCCGATTAAAACTGTGTGCCGGATGCGGTTCGAACTCACGACCCTCGCCTTCCGTGGGCGGGAGCTCCATTGAGGGAACTCCCCAAGAACGACTCACGAGCCGTCGTCACAGCTTCGCTTTCGCCAGTACTTCGTCTCTTACGTTGCAAAGTTAATAGAAGTTCTCGTGTGAAACTTGCAGAACTATCACTCATGGAAGATACTTGGGAGGCATGGCTTAGCCACGGCCTGGAGGGATGTTTTCAGAATGAAATTTTCACAATGCAGTGGAGTGTACCCTGATAAGAAACTTCCTAAGAAGTTAAAACTTCTCTGAAATTTGGGAGGTACGAGACCAGGTACTGGCGGAAATAAAGCTGTGATGACGGGTCGTGAATTGTGATTGGCCGTTTCATTCTGTGTAGCACTTCCTACCGAAAGGCAAAATTCCCAAGTATGAGTCTCGGTCCGGCACACAGTTTTAATCTGCCAGCAAGTTTCAACATATTATTTTAACATTCGTCTCGAAAATCGACTACAATGCGAAAATGAGAAAAAATTGGAGCTAATCCGGAGGTTTATCGAAAGTCGTTCTTCCTAGACAGCATTTCCAAACGCTAATGGAGGAAGTGGAGGTGGTAGTGGTAACAGAACTGTGCCACACACAGAGTTTCGCTGTAATTCACAAAACTATAGCGTTGATCTTCGCATGGTCACAGAGGATTGACCGAGGGAGGCGTAGTCATCATCCAGCCACACCACAGGGCGTTGAGAGCGCCCCTTCCAGCAGAAATCATCACTTTGCTCACCAAAAGGGAACAGTCGGAACTTGACGCAATACAACTGACGCCATTCAGAACGTTAGAAGAGGTCGAGTGCGTCTGTGGTAATCGCAATAGCACTGCAGAGACTGCTATGCCTAATGGCGTCAGAGGCGTCAGCGCTTGAACACACAGTTGCTGCCCATGGAGTGGCTTCGCCTCAGGCGTTGGCAAGTTAACCATTTCTTGGCATTTTTGAATGTACCGTCAGTATCTCATCAAGCTCCCTCTGCAATCACTCATACACTGGCTCCCTGTGTAGTAACGTACCTTGTCCGACTGAGGTAAAAGAAAAGTTAGATACACATCGCTGACGTAAAGTGCTGGGTGAAAATATTATAACCTGTGGACATCGTGAGACCGAATACCATCTGGTGCCGTTGCGCGCAGGTAACGTAGTAATGAAAGTACTGGGTGGTTATAATTAAAGTTCAGCTGCTCACAGAGGTTCGGCATGTGCTAAAATTATTGTGTGACAGGGAAACTTCGCAAATATGCTAATGCGTTAATGAGGGAACTAATTTACCCCGTAAAAAATACTTCCAATTTTGGACCACAGGTGCAAGTCTGTCGCTGTGAATGTAAGAAAAATGTAGGTTGATAGAATTATTTCCATATGTAGTGGATTAGGAACGGCAGAAAGGGTCAAACATGTGGGAAAGATATAATGTTGATTTTATTGTAAACCACCTCATATACAATTTGTTCAGCATGAGCACTGGAGAGGTCGACGAGATGTTTCATCCATAAAACGACGTGACCAACAGTTGCTCTCACCATTTCCAGTGGAATCTGAGCTACGTGTTGTTGTACACTGACCTGATCAGATAGAAGCCGAAGATGTCCCTGGTAAACGTGTCCTTTAGATATCCTCACACCAACTAGTTGCATGGATTCGTATCAGATGATCTCGCACGTTATGCGTCTGAGAAACCTTGGAGATGACATTTTCGTGGAAGGTTGTATTAAGCAGATCTTTTTACTCGGCGAACATGAGGGGTTGCCCATGTTGCACGAAAACGTATTTCCACACAGTTACGCTTTTCAGAAGCAGGAATCACATGCCGTACAAGGACGTTTTGATAGCACACAGACGTCACGGTACACCTGACCGGCGCTGTGGCTGTTTTCTCTTCAAAGAAAAACGGACCGAGATTAAAGGTTCTTATGGATCCACACCACACATCACATACGGCGAGTGGAGTGACTATTTGCGGCTTAACAGTATCCCAAATTAGCCAGTTCTGTGTATTCATGGCATCCTTTAGTTCAAAATGGGCCTCGTCTCTTCATAGAATATTGCCCAATCACATGCTATCAACTTCGATCCGTGACAAATATTGAAGAATAAGTTTCTGAACTTTGCTGCGGATGAAGAGGCTTCACATTGCTGCATCTCGATCATCTACGCTTACTAGTATAAATGTACCGCAAAACTTCTGTGTTATTGACCATGCGGTGGATGATTCTAATGACACTGTGCGAGCACTAGGGAGCACTATAACTACTCGGCGGACGCGCTGCATGATCAAATTACAGCGTCAGCAACCTCGTTAGTTACTTTCACCGGGATCGAACGATGCCCTCTTCCACGTGCTACACGAAGTTCTCCCGTGTTTTCGAATTTCAATATCATCATCTTTAAAACACTTAATGCAGACCTCCGACACGGCGATAATCTCCCAATGCAGAACTGTAATTGGTGCTGTTCACGTAAAACTGTTTTCATAACAGGGTACGGTCTCTCATCTCGAATTTTCGGTAGCCATACTGTTTACTCACGTTGTGGTTTGTCAAATGACGGCGTGGATGTCGTACTGATATAAAAACATCGTACAGCGCCAATTTTGCACCTGGTGGCCAAACTTTGAACAAATTTTTTTCCACCGTAGATCGGCTCCGAGCACTATGGGACTGAACTGCTGTGGTCATAAGTCCCCTAGAACTTAGAACTACTTAAACCTAACTAACCTAAGGACATCACACATATCCATGCCCGAGGCAGGATTCGAACCTGCGACTTTAGCGGTCGTGCGGTTCCAGACTGTAGCTCCTTTAACCGCTCGGCCACTCAGGCCCACCGTAGATCGGATCCGCATTGATACATTAGTATATTTATCAAGTTTCACTGCCATAGAATAACTACAGCCCACGCTAGACCTCCGTGAGTATCTACACTTGAATTAAAGCCCCCGGTATGTATGTGGAGCAGAGAGAAATGGATATTAGTTCCAGTGACGATACGACCACACAAGAGGAAATCTACAGACATGAGCAAGTTCACTGCCATAGAATAACTACAGCCCACGCTAGACCTCCGTGAGTATCTACACTTGAATTAAAGCCCCCGGTATGTATGTGGAGCAGAGAGAAATGGATATTAGTTCCAGCGACGATACGACCACACAAGAGGAAATCTACAGACATGAGCAAGTTTGACAAACGAAAATCAGAAAGCGGGTCAACCTGTCTGCAGTCGTGAGCGTTCATGGAAAGCGATTGACGGGCCGTGAAACAACCAGCGCGTGCCAGAATGTTGGATGTGTACGCCTCATTAGATAATGTGGAAGACAGACGCCTGCCCACTCTTCAAAGTAGAATCGGTGGTGATCTATAACAGATCTGACGACCGACTACAATTCATGTGTAGGTACAAGTACTTCGCAGAACATTGTAGCACAGTGTTGAAGACTGCGCTGCGCAGCAGGCGACTCCTGATGTGTACCCATGTTGACTCGGAGACATAGTCGGTCACGACAGCAGTGGGCATGGGATAACGAAAATTGGGACTAAGGTCAATGGAAACGTACCGCCTGGTCGATAAATCACTGTTATTGTGACACCTGGTCGATGATACTAAAATGTAAACTTTCACAGCCGGAAATATCATGTCCATTATAATTATCCGGGCTGTTATGCCGTGGTCGGTTGATGAATGCTGTGGTGATTCCCATGAATCACCACAGCATTCATCAACCGACCACGGCATAATAGCCCGGATAATTATAATGGACCTGGTCCATGGTCATGTACGGATATACCGGCATCAAAGCTGTAGGCAGCTCGAAACATGCACCGCTTCACGGATGCCGGCCGGTGGAGGACGGTATTATACTGAGGTTAACATGTACCTGCGCTCCCATGGGATCTGCGGTTGTAATCGAAACCGCATCGTAAATTACTGCAGTCGCGTGACCTGTGCATGGACAATCGGTGCCACATCTATATCTACATGGTTACTCTCCAAATCAGCTTTAATTGCTTGGCAGAGGGTTCATCAAACCACCTTCACAATAGTTCTTATTTATTCCTAACTCGAAAGGCGCGCGGAAGAGAACGAACACGTACATCTTTCCGTGCGAGCTCTGATTTCTCTTATGATGACGGTTTCACCCAGTTTAGGTCGGCGGCCACAAAATGTTTTCGCATTCGGAGGGGAAAGCTGCTGATCGAAATTTCGTGACATTATTTCGCAGCAACGAAAAACGTCTTTATTTTAATGAGGTCCACCTCAAATCCAGTATCATTTCAGTGACACTCTCTCCCCTATTTCACGATAATACAAAACGTGCTGCCCTTCTTTGAACATTCTCATGTACTCCGTCAATCCTATCTACTAAGGATCCCACACCGTGCAGCAGTATTCCAAAAGAGGACGGATAAGCGTAGCGTAGGCGGTCTCTTTAGTAGATCGGTTACATTTTCTAAGCGTCCAGCCAGTAGAACACAGTCTTTGGTTTGCCTTGCCCACAATTTTTTCTATGTGTTCATTGCAATTTAAGGTCTTTGTTATTGTAATTCTTAGATATTTAGTTTAATTTAATGCCTTCAGCTTTGACTGATACACTATGTGATCAAAAATATCCGGACACCCCAAAAACTTATCCTTCTCAGAAAAGGTGCCTTGTGCTGCCACCTTCTGCCAGGTACTCTGTATCAGCGACCACAGTAGTCATAAGACATCGTGAGAGCAGAATGGGGCGCTCCGGGGAACTCACGGTCTCCCAATGTGGTCAGGTGATTGGGTGTCACTTGCGTCATACGTCTTATGCGAGATTTCCACGCTCCTAGACATCCCTAGGTCCCCTGTTTGCGATGTGGTAGAGAAGTGGTAACGTGAAGGGACACGTACCGCACAAAATCGTACAGGCCGACCTCGTCTGTTAACTGACAGAGACCGCCGACAGCTGAGGCGGATCGTAATGTGTAATAGGCAGACATGCATCCAGACCATTAAACTCTTATTCCAAACTGCATCAGGACCCACTGTATGTACTATAACTATTAGGTGGGAGGTGAGACGACTTGGATTTCATGGTCGAGCGGCTGCTCATAAGCTACACTTCACGCCGGTAAATGCCAAAGGACAATCTCCTTGGTGTAAGGAGCGTAAAAATTGGACGATTGGTCAGTGGAAAAACGTTGTGTGGGGTGACGATTCACGACAAACAATTTGACGATTCGATGGCTGGGCGTGGCGAATACCCGGTGAACGTCATTTGCCAGCGTGCGTAGTGCCAACAGTAATATTCGGAGTCGGTGGTGTTACGGTGTGGTCGTGTTATTCATGGAGGGGGCTTGCGTGGCACTGTCACAGCACAGGCCTAGATTTATGTTTTAAGCACCTTTTTGCTTCCCAATGTTGAGGAGCAATACGGGAATGGCAACTGCATCTTTCAACACGATGGAACACCTGTTCATAGTGCGTAGTGGTTACACCGATAAAAATATCCCTGTAGTGGACTGGCCCGCACAGATCCAGACCTGAAGCCAATAGAACGTTTTGGAACGCCGACTTCGTGTCAGGCCTCACCAACAGACATCGATACCTCTCCTCAGTGCAGCACTCCGTGAAGAATGAGCTGCTATTCCCCAAGAAACCTTCCGGTACCTGACTGAACGTATGCCTGCGAGAGTCGAATCTGTCATCAAGGCCAACACCATAATGAATTCCAGCATTACCGATGGAGGGCGCCACGAACTTGTAAGTCATTTTCAGCCAGGTGTCCGTACACTTTTAATCGTATGGTGTGTGTGTTGTATAACCGAAGTTTAACGGATTCCTTTTAGCACACACGTGGACGGCCTCGCACTTTTCGTTATTTAGTGTCAATTGCCAATTTTTGCACCAAACAGATATTTTTCCTAAGTCGTTTTACAATTAGTTTAGATCTTTTGATGATTTTACAAGTCGACAAACAACAACATCAGCTGCAGACAACCTATGACGGCTGCTCATATTGGCTCCTAAATCGTTTATATAGATAAGGAACAGAAAAGGGCCTATAACACTACCTTCGGGAACGTCAGAAAACGTGCTTCTGCGTCACTCGATGACTTTCCGTTGGTTAGTGCGAACTATAAACCTAGTGCTAGGAAATCACGAATCCAGTCACATAAACACTACAAGCCGCTTGTGTGGTACAGTATCAAAAGCCTTCTGGAAATCTAGAAATGCAGAATTAATTTGAAATCCCTTGTCAATAGTACTCAACAATTCGTATGTGTAAAGAGCTAGTTGTGTTTCACAGGAACGATGTTTTCTAAGTCCGTGTGGACTGTGTGTCAATAGACCGTTCTCTACGAGGTGATTCATAATGTTCGAACACAGTATATGCTCCCAAATCCTGCTGCATATAGACAGTATTGATACAGGCCTGTAATTTAGTGTATTACTCTTACTGCCTTCCTTGAATATTGGTGTGACTTTTACAACCATCCCGTATTTGGGTACGGATCTTCCCTCTAGCGACCGGATGTATATCTTTCTTAGATATGGTGCTGCTGTATCAGCATACTCTGAAAGGAACCTGACTGAAATACGGTCTGGACCGGAAGACTTGCTTTTGTTAAGAGATTTAAGTTGCTCCACTACTCCGAGGATATATGCTTCTGCGTTACTCGTGGTGTCTTTGTCCTTGATTAGAATTCTGGAATGTTTATTTCATCTTCTTTGTAGAAGGAATTTCGGAAGGATTTGTTTAGTGACCTTGCTTTCGGAACACTGTCGTCGATAGTATTTCCATCCCTATTGCGCAGAGAAAGCATTGATTGTGTCTTTCCGCTGGCCTACTTCACATACGACCAGAATCTCTTTGGATTTTATGTCAGTTTATAGACAAAGTTTCGTTGTGAAATCTATTACAGGCATCTCGCATTGAGTTAGGCGCTAAATATCGAGCTTCTGTGAAAGATCGCCATCTTGGAAATTGTCGTCCGTTTAAATTTGGCATGCTTTTTTCGTTGTTTCTGCAACAGTGTTCTGATCCGTTTTGTGTACCAAGGTGTATCAGTTCTGTCTTTTGTTAATTTATTTGGTGTAAATCTTTCAATTGCTGTCGATACTATTTCTTTGAATTCAAGTCACATCTAGTCTACAGTTAGGTTGCTAATTTGGAAGGAGTGGAGTATGTCTATCACAAAGGTGTCGAGTGAATTTTTATCTACTGTTTTGAATAGGTATATTTTTCGTTTACTTTTGACGATTTGGAGGTTACAATATTCAGTCTCGCTACGACAACCCAGTGTTCACTAATCCCTGTATCCGTTTTGATTCTTGTTATTAGCCCAGGATTATTTGTTGCTAACAGGTCAAGTGTGTTTTCACAACTGTTTACTATTTGCGTGGGCTCATGAACTAACTGCTCGAAATAATTTTCAGAGAATGCATTTAGCACAATTTCGCATGTTGTTTTATGAGTACCTTCGGATTTAAACATGTATTTTCGCCAACATATCGAGCGTACATTGAATTACCCAATAAATATAGTTGTATGAGTCGGGTACGTGTTTGAAATTAAGATGGTCGGTAAACCGATCCAATTATTATTTTTTTGTGGGTGCCAAGAATGACCTCTACCCATACTAACTCACAGGAACTATCTACTTCAGTTTCGCGACAGGATAACTACTTGTAACAGCATAAACACGCCACCGCCAACTGGTTTTCGCCTATCTTTTCGGAACACCGTCGGGTTCTTCGCAAAAATTTCGGCTGAACTTATCTCCGCCTTTAGCCAGCCTTCAGTGCCTGTAATGATTTGAACCACATATCTCCGAAAATTACAGCGGCTTGACCATACCACACACAACCGTGTCGTATTGCGTTCCAAATATGGACCAGCACGCCATTATGCAAATGGTCATAATTTTTTGGCTCATCTCTCTATTAGTTCCCATGTCTTCGTTGTCAAGAAAGAATATTTTCGAGATACGACACAGATTTTCAGTTCAGTATCGAGCAATTTTAACTGATCCATACGGCAGTGATACTAGGAATTCTCTCGATTTAATTACTACACGTTTGAAAGCATCTTCTTCATAACAGCTTAAATTGCAGTGTAATATGTAGCGAGATACGAAACATCTTCAAATTTCAAGAAGAATCCAGATAAAAATAAAAATCTAAATACAGGGAAAGTAGTTGGCGATAGGAATGTTATCGAACAAACAGTTCAGTAAGTCGTGGCTGTCAAATACCAACACGAATCATTTGACAAAGGACAGAATGCTTCGTAGAAATCGATCTGAAGGAATATTAGTTAAAGTTCCGTAGAAATTTAGACTCAGTTATGCTTCTACTGTTTGTATCAATAAACAAACAGAAGTATGGCAAAGATACATTCATAGCTTCTTGTAAACCTTCATAAACTATGCATAAATTCCCAGTAACAATAAACTATCCGACATTAAGAATTTTATGGCGCCATAGCAGTTCATTTAATCCATCTGAACGATACGAACAGACCACAGCTATTTTAAAACGTGTAAATACCAATCCCATCCACTGAGCATATATTTAAATTTTGATTACTTGGACATATACGAGATATGTCCCAAAAGTAATGAAATATACTGGGTGTTGGCAAATTTTCGTTACACACTTCTAGGACTTGCAGAAGGGAGTGAGTTCATAATATTTTGAGTAGAAACTCATGTCCGGAAACGTTATCCAATGACTCTGCAGAGCGTCAATGCTAGAGGTACTGGCGCCTGTAAATGTTTTTGTATATGGGGTGATTGTGAAATGTTACAAACTTTCAAAGATGATGGAGATGGATAAATGCTCCAATTTGGGGTACGGGTTTCTGTACCGGAAACTAACGAGTCGGAAGTTATTTGCGTAAACCCTTCTGGTACCCAGTACTGTACCAGTACTGTCGTTGGTAAGATTGTATAGGAGGCAACTATCAGAGGTGATGGTATGGACCGAAACAAAAGAATATCTAGTAAACATAGGCTCTAAAATGCATACTTTAAGATCTACGAGCACTTGTTGAATTGAGGAGATGAGTTTCATACCTGCGAAGATGAACAAATGCTCACAGTTCCTCAGGTATGAATTTTACATCCATGTTAACCAAACATATTTTTCTTGTTTTGGTCTCCACTACTACCTCTGAAAGTTGCGTACCCTACATTGTTAGGAACGTATGAATTCAACTGTTAGAGCTATCACAATGATTTTCGCTTGTAACATTTGACACGATCAACAGTCTGGCAGACTATTGCTCATCTGTCAACAGTTTTGGGACCGGATTAGCACACACGTTTCGCATGTTAAATTATCCGTAACAGTGCAATGAACAATGATTTTCGGAATTTTGATCCAGGAATCGAACAGACGGTCAGCATTTAACATCTCAGTCACACAAGTAAAAATTTTGTCAGTTTGTCTTTCCCTCACACAGAGGGAAAACAATTGCGTGGTGTCTTGCACACAGTGAGAGGACCACAGGAATTTGACGTGAGAATAGCGGTTTGATATAAGGAACGTTTATACCAATCTTACATAGTTTAAAGCTGCGTGCGAATCGATACTAGTGTTTTCATTTGATCCGGCGTCATGTTAGAAGCATAGTTTCTGGATCTTCTGTGGCCTACATACGTGACATATACAGATATATTGCTGCGCTACCCGTGGTACATTTTAACGCCTGTTTCTACAGATGGAAGGAGACGCCCGACCAACCAGTGTCCGTGTGGTTCTTGGTTAAATGAGCATACAACAAATTTAGTGTCCATCTGGCTATAAGAACGTAAAGTAAATTGAAAATGCTCAGAACACTACATACTGAGAGATTAACTCGTAGTTTCGCCATAATCTGTTGAACTTCAGATGATGCTTGTCCAGCAGTGGTATGCGTTACCGCGTGACGTTTACGATGGTTTAATGCGCTGCCTACAGATTCGTTGTACATCCTGTGTTGCCTTGAGACGTTATAGAGGAAAGTTACAAATGGTAAATGACACTAATGACTTATGTCCTGTTTCTGTTCGAGCGCTATCCCTGTCATTAGTCACTATTTAAGGTTATTACACTGCACCTTAGTGCGAGTGCACATTCAATCGGAAACTCTTATGTTGTGTTGTGAATCTCTCAGTTCCATTAACTTACAGATCACTGTATCACATACATTTCCAATTCGCAAGTAAGTACAGTTATATCTCTGATACCTGGTAATAATTTAATCAAGAAGCAGACAGCAAAGCCAAGACGCACTTAACTTCAAAAGACCACGAAACCTTGATCAGTTTCCATTCGAATGGGTACGACAACCCATTTAGAACGTAGGCTGTCGATAAAACAGTTTTCAACGAAGAAAAAGACTAGGTGCGATGAAAATAAATAACAAAATTCCTTACATTTTAATCATAATGTCATATGTGCATCTGTTAAAACCAATTACGAGAGCTGTTCGAAAAGTAAGTTCCCATCGGCTGTGAAATGAAAACCGCCGTGAAAACTATTCCCAATATTTAGCCACACCTTCCAGCTACCTCTCAATATAGCCACCCCTCCGACTTAGACATTTGTCGTGTCGTTGTACAAACTTTCCAATACACTTGACACAGAAAGCAGCCGCGTGTGCTTTTCGCCATTTCTCTAGGTTGGTTTTTCTTTCGTTGTTTGTGCCAAAATGTTGTCATCGTAGTCAGCAGTCGATATGAGCAGACATGAACAACGAAGGGAGCCAATTAAGGGCTGTATTGTGGGTGATGAAACACTTATCATCGAAAACGCTGCAGGAGCGTCTTCATTGCCCCTGCAGTGTGCGGCTGAAAATTGTCTTGAAGAAAGAAACGCATGACATTTATGTTATGTGGGCTGCATAGCTTCAGGCGAAATCTCTTACCAGATCCACGTACTTGGTAGGAGACATTGTTGTTTTAGGCATTTCTACATGATCACTTTGCACTCTGAATTGAAAACAGCAACGTGAAGCGATCGACAGGCACACTTACAACACTGCCCAACACATCTGCGTGAAGTTTCATCGGATTTTCACAGTGGTTTCAATTTCGCGCCTAATCGGACCCAACTTTCCGAATATGCCTCGTACTTTAATCACGTTTTGTGATATGGCAGTCTGGTAGCATTACTACATCCCATCGTCTGCAGGACAGTGGTCACTAGAATGCTCTTTCGTAGAACTCAGGGAGCCATAATAACTAACATTTGTATCTGTACACCTGGTTTCGTTAATATTTCTAATGAAACATAGTTATAAAGATCATTGTCATTATTTAGTCTGGAAACTTGTGTGACGAAACTACCCACTCCAGGTAGTCCTGTGCCGGTCACTTCATTTCTGTATACTTACTATAACGAAATCAACCTGTAATGAACCTTCTTAGCGTAGGCCGGCCGGAGTGGCCGAGCGGTTCTAGGCGCGACAGCTACGGTCGCAGGTTCGAATTCTGCCTCGGGCATGGATGTGTGTGATGTCCTTAGGTTAGTTAGGTTTAAGAAGTTCTAAGTTCTCGGGGACAGATGACCTCAGCAGTTAAGTCCCATAGTGCTCAGAGCCATTTGAACCATTTTTTTGCTTACTGAATTCACGACTTGTTCTCCCTATGTAGTTCTTATTCCACACGTTATTCTCGACTACCAAAGCCCCTGTTTCATGTTTCAGGATATATATATTCCTTTAGGTCGATTTGTGCCACACATTTTTTTCCTCCCCTCTCCACTGTGGTACCTCCTCATTAGTTACTCGACCTACCCCTCCAACACTCAGCACCTACACATCAAGAGTTTCTGTACTTTCATCAGCACTAATTATCGTTGACGTATCACTTCCGTACTAGGCATTACTCCACACATCTTCAAAATAATATAATAAAACATAAGTTTTTATTATATTTTTACAAATTTCTCTTTTGCAGAAAAGCTATTCTTGCTATTTCCATTATGTGTTTTGTACCCGTAATACTATGGTTATCGTCAGATTTTGCTTCCCAGAGAACAAACTACTATTTGTAGTCTCATTTGATGATCTAATTCGTTCATTACCTCCTGATTTAGATACACAGCCCACCACTGCAGTTATTTAAGCCTGCTTACGTTCATCTTATAAACTCTCTTGCAGAAAGTATTCATTCCGTTCAAATGATGTTTCCTGCCCTTACGCGTTTCTGACATAATTACGATGTCACTGGAACATCGTAAAGCTTTCCCTTCTCCCGGAGCTTCATTCATTTTTCAGATTCCTCTTCACTTCAGGTTACTGGTTCCCCAGTACCCACACTGAATAACGTGGTTGTGGGCTACGTTTCTTTATAGATCCCTTCTCAATAAGTGGCTTCCTTCGAGCCCTTCGACGCTAACTACTACAACATCAATCTCATTGCTGTAAAAGTTGTAGAGAGACTTTCGCTGCCTGTCACTTATTCTATATAATTTCAGAGTTCCCAAGAAAGTGTAACGTTTTGTGTTATTACTGTTATTATCATTATTATTTCTTTCTTTTCTCAGACGTTATGTCTGGTCAAAAATGGAAAGTGACGCGGACCTTGATCAAGCGTGAATTCCTTTTAACTGTACGGTATATGTTACATAGCATTTAGGGACTTTCGGGTGATTGAACATGTATCAATAATTACGGATTTCTGTAGTTGTAAATGTAAGTTCGGATGTAGCTGTATTGCATTGATGTAATGGTGGATACTGTGTGGTATGACTCCTGTAGTTGATAGTATAATTGGTATAATGTCAACTTTATCCTGAAGCCACATGTCTTTGACTTCCTCAGCCAGTTGGATGTATTTTTCAATTTTTTCTCCTGTTTTCTTCTGTATATTTGTTGTATTGTGTATGGATATTTCGATTGGTTGTGTTATTTTCTTCTTTTTATTGGTGAGTATGATGTGAGGTTTGGTATGTGGTGTTCTTTTATTTGTTATAATGGTTCTGTTCCAGTATAATTTGTATTATTATTATTATATTATTATTACTATTATTATTATTATTATTATTATTATTATTATCATTATCATCATATTTATTAGAATTGCTACTACTACTACTACTACTACTAGTAGTAGTAGTAGTAGTAGTAGTAGTAATAGTGATTGTGGCGGTGGTAATGGTGATGTGGTTGCACGACTAGAAGAAAGTGGTAAGAATACAATACAAATACGTAGATCCTGGCCAGTTTTTCCATATGGCATCATATAGGCTTATTTTGGTAAATGTGGAGAATCTGCAGGAAACTATTTCTGGAAGTATAAGGAGCAGAGAAAGGACTTAAGACGAAACATGTTCCAAGGAAGGTACACCCACTCGAATGCCGAAATAGAGGATCTTCGACAATGTAAATAATCGAAAGCACACAGAGAACATAACGAAAAGTGAGAATGTTCTATCTGTATTAGTCTTTTTACTAAACACTCAAGAGGACAGTGACGTGGAACGCCATTATGTAGTTGCCACATTACCCTTCGTACCACCAAAGGCACGTCTTCCTGCAAAAGAGGCAGCTTCAAACGCAGTAAAGTGCAATTATACTTCCGTATGAGTCGTTGAGATAAGATTACTTGCATAGCCCACAGGTGCCAGTTATGAAGTTTGAAGATATCGTCTCCCATAAAGGCAGCCTCATCTGCGAACAGGATGGATGATATAAACCCTGGAATCCGCGAGGGGGGGGGGGGGGGTAAATGCGACGAACTAGCGACAAAACAGTCAGCGCGGAGGCTAGCTTGTAGGTACTAAGGACTGGATGCATCGTAAGTCTCGGATAGTGGCAGTTGTGGACAATGTTCCACAAGGTCACCTGGTATATCCTTTCCTGGTAAACCACCCACCCGGTGCTGATACCTGGATCTTTTAATCCCCCCTTAAAGTTAGTGTACATCATTTGGAATACATTTAATACTACACCGGTGTCCTAAATTAAGACAACAAACGGACATTTGGCTAGGCTACGTTCATTTTGAGACAAAGCCGTATAAACAGGTGATGGCAAAGTAGAAGCAATGTAAAGAATACGGAAAATAAACAACTGCAACATGCATAGAGGTAGACAATCATGTTATCCGTTTCTTCGAATTCGTCGGGCATCCTTTAATTGTTATCAATCTTACGTCAAAGCAATAACGACCTTTATTCCTGCAGACCTGCTCGCGGATCTTGGAGAGTGGTCGGTAGATGCTCATGGGACGCCCTATTGCCTCCCAAATATGCTCTATAAGATTCAAATAGGGAGAGCGAAGAGGCCACGCCATGCGTGCAGTATCTTCCGTTTCCAAGGAAACATCAGTCGTCCGTGCTCTGTGAGGTCGAGCAGTATTGTCCATAATGACGAAGTCAGGGCCCACATCTCCCCGCAACAATCGCACACGAGGTCACAAAATCTCGTCACGATATCTGGCAGCAGTTAAATCTTGCTGATTCACCCACACAATTTCATGAAGACGTGTTCGACTGGTAAGCAGCGCTCCAGTCTGGAGCCGCGCGACCGCTGCGGTCGCAGGTTCGAATCCTGCCTCGGGCGTGGTTGTGTGTGATGTCCATAGGTTAGTTAGGTTTAATTAGTTCTGTTCTAGGCGACTGATGACCTCAGAAGTTAAGTCGCATAGTGCTCAGAGCCATTTGAACCATTTTTGAACTGGTAAGCAGAATCCCGGCCCACACGATTAGGGATCCTTCTCTATATCGATCTTGTTCCGCAATTTTTGGGTCCCGAAATCATGTTACACGTTAACTCCAGAAGCGAATCCATAGGGGGAGCACTTTGCAGGCAAAATCTGGACTCCTCCGTCCTAAGAATATTGGGCCACTGTTCAATCGCCTAGACGGCAGGTCGACGACTCCGCTTTAGACGTCACATCCGAGAAACAAGAGAACCATTCACATTAAGCCACCGGCGCACACCAGTCTGAGACTGTCCTGCTACCATTCTTCCAATGGCCCTCCACCGCAGAAAGTCTGGTAGGCGTCTTCTCTGTGCCATACTGCACCGTCTGCGACTGTGTACATGGCGATTGTGGATATGGGACTAACCGGAAAACACAATCCCGTTTGAGAGGTACCCTTACGCCAATGTTGGCGTGGTTGTCCGTCGACCGGAATGCCATCTACCGTGCAGAACACAAACATACGGACACCTGTTGACATTTTGTATGATTGTATCGTGAATTAAAGACAGGAAGGGAAAACAGAGATTTGTTGCTTTAATTTTGGACACTAGTGGGTATGTCCACATGAATTTATTTGCTCTTCATCCTGTCAGCGATAGTTTCCCACAATTTACCCCTAATTAGCAAAATAACCGTGTGGACACACATTAAAATACAGTTCTACTAATGAATTCACTTTCATTATCTTTATAATGCCTCTAATGACACTATAATTATTATAATTTCTTAAAGATATAAAAATGAGAGAGGGAGAGGGCAACAAATAATCTTGTTAAATAAACACGTGGAACTGAAAAGATAGACTTCCGTTATAATTTGGTAGAATGCACTAATATCAATTGCGAAAGTATTAAATAACAGGTTAGGTGTTTGTAGGTACATAAATTTCCCAGTGACTGTAAAGAAACTAGCTGTTACCAGAGGCTGCACTCGTATATCATTAAAATGAAATAGAATATGTGCGTGAAATTATGACCTCGTTGGGGAAGATCGGCCGCTTACTGCAAGTGTTATTATTTGACGCCATTTCGGCGACTTGCGAGTCGATGATGAGTACAATACACACAAACACGCACACGCACACGCACACGCACACGCACACACGCAAGCGCGCTCGCTTGCGCGCACTCTGAGGTGCGAGCTCAAGAAATTCGACCCGGCTGGCAACCGAACCCCGGACCCCACGGAGGAAGGCCAGAAACGCTTACTAAAGAAACACCAATCACCAAATAGCCTATTTTCTTCCTCATCGTTCAAGGTATCTACATTCCAAATTTCATTAAAATCGGTTCAGCGTTTTAGTCGTGGAATCGTAACACACAGAAATACTTCCGCATTCGTGATATTAGTACGGATTTAATGCGTTTCAATAAAGTAATTATTTAACTGAGGTCTCTGCACAAAAAGGAGACAGGATTATAGATTAAAACACCGTCAATGACAAGTTGTTTAGATACGGATCACTCGATTGAATGGGAAAAGGATTAGGATAAAAATCGACCGTATTTTTTCGATGGAACTATGACCAGGTTAGCATTAGTAGTTTCTGGTAAACTACAGTAAGCCGAAGTATGGACCACTGAACGGGGCTTTCAACTTCGCCCTATGCGAATGCGAGTCCTGTACCATTTAACGAGGTCATTGTGGATAAGAGTCTGCGACAATCGGTGTGTTAATAGAAATATTGTGAAATTATATTCTTTTATACGACGATCTGAAATGTTCGCTTCGACAGGCCCGGTCTCGCTGGAGACCACACGGCAGCCACCGTGCGACAGAATTAATGGTCGTGGTCTCCGATTTCGAATGCTGGGCCCCACTTCCGAGAAAGGTCCAGTCGGATGACAGTCGCCCGGCTGGGACGGCATCCGTGATGGATGGCGGCGCGCCGCGGGCAACGTCCTCTCAGGGACACAGCCTGCTGTGCGCCAGCCCCCCGCTAAACGATCCCGACGGAGCAGCCATCACCGTTCCACTTGAGCTGGAGTGCTCTGAAAGCTACTTGAGAAACAGGCGTCATCGTGGTGTCTGTTGGAATGCAAAGTCTACCTGGCACTATGTTCTATCAGAAGGACCACAGGGATAAATTCTGGGTACTATGACATTTCGCCCACCTATCCTGCCGTAAATTACATTTATATAACGAAGACCCAAGTGAGAGACCTGAAAATATCAGTACTGCCATCGTCCAAATGTATGACGACTTGCATTTAGCTGTAATATGGGGATAAAGTCTGGGTCTGAGAAAAATGCGAAAATATTTCGAGTATCCGTTCAGAAATTTACTATAATTATGAATTCCGCGAACAGCTGTCTCTTATTCTAGTCGGCGTTATCCAGATACCGTACCAAAAACTTGAGTGTAACTTTCGATGAACACCTCAACTGTCGTCAAATGGAGGAACACTTCAATTTACATAAATGAGTATTACAAGTTTCTGAACACTTTTCCCCAGGATGAGAAAAGTAAACTTTTGCAATCACTCGTCCTGCTGAACTCCGCTACTGCGATATAATCTAAAATGACTGGTAAGGCGAAAACTTTATGTGGTTAGAACTAACGATAAATGTGTGCGTGGCTACAGCATATGTTTCTTTGACCACGGCAATGGTTCAAACACTAATTTACATTGGCTGCGGTCAGACAAGTCATGTGACTACGGTAGGCTGGTCCACTTTATCGAGTCCTCAGTATGCATGACAAACAGTATCTCACATCGGAGAATATGCCCCCTGCCGTCTCATCATAATCGCAGAACAAGGCCTATTTTATCTGTTATCCTAACTGCGATCCGCTTCAGTCCCAGCAGAAAGACATTAACCAGCGTTTCACCAAAGACACAATTAATGTATCTGATGGATGTGTGCCCTTTTGGTCGTGGGTCATCACTAGTGGTTCAACACAAAAACGATTAAACCAGTGAGAAATTGTGCTGAGGTCCATAGTCAGCTAGCCGCAAACGAGATTTAGGGCACTTTTCATTTCCGTCAGACATTCTCACAGGAGACTTTGAACACACTTTTTAAATGTTCAGTCTCAATATCAGAGACAGAAGACTCCTTTTCAACTCGTTTTAGAGTTCGTTGGGGATGAAACAAAACACCATTATTCCCAAGGAATTGAACTGAAATTTAAACAGTTTTCACTGCTGTAGCACCAATGAAAGATTATTATTCCGATAATATTATTCACGAAAAGAGCAGCAATTAATTTCATTCTACGATTTGTCTAAAATAATATCGCCTTTCTGCTACAATCACTTGTACGAGATCGCTCCCATTTCTTTCCATTTTCATCGCTTTCAGTTCCATTCCATCGTTTTTGTGTTCTGTACTAGAGTGTTCTATATGCTTCTGATCTTAGTGTTCGTATGGTGAATGGAGAGAGAGATGTAGAATTACTCCTCACCTAAACTTGCATGGTGACCGTTACATAAGCTGAAAAGGATAGTAATTATTTAAAAGGCACAGGATATGTGCCTGCTTCGTTGCCCATATGTCTGACTACGTGCACTCATTAATATTGCTCCACTAGGAGTGCATCTCAGGAAAAAAAAACAAAAAACAAAAAAAAAAACGTAGGACAGTCTGGGGTAGTGCGAGTGTCTAGCTGCTGTGGTTGCAAGCGGAATGGAGGGGAGGGGGGAGGATACCAGCTGCGAAAATTAGTACACAGATTTAGGGATTAGTTTTCGGGTTTCCAGTGTGGTTGCTGGGAGCTGACAGTGTGTCCAGCACCAACTGCAGTGTTTTCGTTCCTTTCACTTCCCATCCGCAAGATAAATCTGACTACATATTCGTTTTCTCAGTCTGGTTGGTTTGCTGATATGTCTGCATTTTACACAGGGAACGGCAACATAACTTACTGACTTGCAAACGCAATAAAACCCATTATGTGAATCAGATATTTTTTTCTTTTATTTCTTAATTGTGTACGCACATATCTAAAGTTCTGCACAGTTTTGAATGTCATATCAGGTAGGTGATGCTCCCCACTGCCACACTGTATACGCCGATGTAAGCCGATTTGTGGCGTTCCTCAAGACCCTTACCAGCATAGCAGCGGGTATTTTGGCACTCTCTATTCTGAAGTTGTCCTTTAGGCCTTGTAGAGTTCTTGAACAGTTGAAATAAAGGCGGGATTTCAAAAAACCCACAAAAAATTGCAAAGGACAAAATCGGGACAGCGGATGGCAGTCCGAATCGGCTCTTATCGAGACGAGGCACTCCGGGAGGTGTTCCTTCGTAGCAAATATTTATTTCCTTTAAGTGTGAGCCGTTGCTCCTTACTGTTTGAACCAAATGTCCACTAGGTCAAATTCATCAAGTTGTAGAATAAAAATTCTCCAACGTGTTCATATATCGATCTGAATTTACTGTCACTGGAACACCATTTTCTTGAAAAAACCAGGGATCAACAATCCTAGCTAAGGAAATTGCTCACCGCATTGTGACTTAGGATGACTTCAGACGCCTTTGATGCAGTTCCGGTGTTAGGTGTCGGCCCAACTGCACATGTTGTTTGTTGACGCACCTACTCTTGTGACAGTAGGTGTCGTCACTGAAAAAAAAAAAAAACTGCGTCCTCAGGAACGTTTTCGAGAAGTGCCTTACTTGCGTTCCTCCGAGAAATGAAGTCGCGTTCGGAGTGGGTAGCACAGAAAGTGGCAACATACGGGCCACTGTGCCGGTAAGGACAATGAGAAACCCGAGAAATCGGCTTAGTCAGAGTATGGGCAATGGAGGGCGTCACCTACCTGATGTGATTTTCAAAACTGTGTAAGACTAAACTTATACCCACATTATTTAAAAAATTAAACAAGTAGTGATACATAAAATGGGTTTTATTGTGTTTTTAAATCAGGTAGCTTCGTTGCCGCATCCTGTATATTATCAGCTTCTGTGACTGGCAGCATAAATGTAGGTGGCACAGGAAGTACTGTGAACAAGGGTTCGCTGACATCGTCAGATTTACGACGTTACAGTTTGAAATTTCCTTAAGTGGTTGTTCCCCTGCGAGACTATGTATTGGGCAGTTATGTGATTACCGTCATTGTTGATGGTAGTTTCCCAGAGTCGGAAGGATGAGATTATGCTAATGTGTTGAGATCCCATAGAGTCCTGTGTTGAGTTTATTTGGAATACGTCCACGACGGACTCGAAGCATAATCCATTATCCATGCCCACCGTCCATGTTTGGCTTTGTAATGGGTACATCGTTGACGCGTGTAACTCGCAGGTGGCACCGATGTATAGAAGTTCGTATCCACAGCCAACAGTAACAGCCGTTTCGGAAATGCTAGTGCGCTAGAGATGAGCGCTTCCAATAATCTCTAACTAGATTGTGCGACAGTGTTTCCCTCAAGTCATCTACAGCTAGAGTTGAGCGGCAAATCCACTTTAACACGCGTAAGGACACAACATCTTGCCGAGTGAAACAAATCGCCTTTGGAATTCAGTGAGCACCGAAGCTCCGGACCGGGGTGTCTCGCGGACTTCTTGGACGACACGAGAGTGGGATGACTTTGCTGGCGCAGTCCCAGACTCCTCCCTGGAACTTTCTGTCATATGAGCGTGTTCTCACTGCAGTGGAGATGGGGGAAGGGGGGGGGGGGAGGGAGGGGGTAGCATTGGTCGCCAGCAGAGACAGGAAAGCGACTTGTCCAGTGAAAAGTGTGCCTCAGTAGGGTCCGCAGGAACAGCTCTCTCCCCGACATAATTCTCCTCCACAATGTACGCAGACTCTGCGCAGTCGCTCACAAGTGAGTTACTACTGTCAACTTAGATAAAGTATGAAAGCAGATAATAATAAAAGTATATAGCCTCATTTAGAAAATTATCTTCTGAAATGTTAGAAAGCAAATATTACAAATAAGCCTGAAAAGATAATTGAATAGGTAACATGTAGTACGGCGCTGTGCTACTGACAGTGCCATGTGGACACACGGTAAATTAGTAGTGCGGGTTACATTTCTACAAGAATCTGAATTAGAGAAGCTTCAACTAATGAACGCAAACATCATCGCAGAGATACTCGTATTTATTTTAATCTCTGCTTATTCTCGAAGCCACTGCTTGAACTGCGTCGATAGCTGTGATTTACACATATTACAGTTTTGAAATATTACTGTCGAAACATTTAAATTAAATTCCGTGTCCACTACTTGATTGCAGCACCGTTGTGACAAATGTTTTAGGAAGGTGGTAACATGAAAGCTATGGTTGCAAAGGCAAACAGGTATTTGCGTGGCTCGAAGAAGTGTCCCACTATCAATTCAGAATTTCGGAGGTTATTCCTCGATCAAATTGATGACTATGCTCAGCTACTTTTCACTTTTTCGATCAATTCGGGCAGTGATCTGTATATGTGAGAAATGCCAACATTGCCTGGAGTGAGCGTTACACTGTCGGTCTCCATATAGTTTTCTGTGTAAGAATATACCATCTTCGACCTTGCAAACCCCTGCGGTGTTCAAACCAACCATCGGGTGCAGTTCATCTTTAGCCAGTTACACCTTGGCCCACAGTACACAAACACTTTGCCAGTAAAATTCAAGTGCGTTTATATCTAATAACTGAATTACTCAAATGTAGAGTCAAAAACTACTTTTCCTATGCTGGACCGAGCACTGACTGCATCTTCCACCGGGAAAAACAACTTAATATAACGGAGAACATATAAATGATTATACGTATCCCTCATTCGTTGTGAAAACCATTTGTAGTAACAGACTAAATAAATTTCATGTCTTGCAGGACGGGACTGCATTTAATAACAGTTGTACAAAATTTTATGTCATTAAGACATTGTAGAACAATTTACTTGCGATATTATGTAACATGACAGAACAGAATCGGCAAAGCCGAACAGTAATTCCGAGAATAAACTGAGTTTACTTACACCAAGAGTTCATTTAAATTCCCGAATGATGAGAACAGCCGGCCGCGGTGGTCTAGCGGTTCTGGCGCTGCAGTCCGGAACCGCGGGACTGCTACGATCGCAGGTTCGAATCCTGCCTCGGGCATGGGTGTGTGTGATGTCCTTAGGTTAGTTAGGTTTAAGTAGTTCTAAGTTCTAGGGGACTTATGACCTAAGATGTTGAGTCCCATAGTGCTCAGAGCCATTTTGATGAGAACATGTGCCGTGAATAATTTAGTGTAGAAAGCAAATGTGGATATTTCAGAAACTAGAAAAGAAAAAACTGGTAGACTTAAATATAGTACTACGGAATGAACCCAGCAATACAACAGAATACTGTCTCCTCTCACTTTTATTTTTCTTTGAGATACTTATTTATATATTTAAACTGAACCCACTAGTCCTTCATGTCACCTTTTACATTCGACTAGGGTTTTACAGCTTCAGTATTCTTACGTCATAGTTACATAAGGAACGATAATCATTGTAGTATCTTCAGTGTTACTGAAGTGCCATTAATAGAATTAAAAGTGATTTGGAATTGTGTTTTTATAAGGCGAATAAATGTACTAACAAAGAGCTAATACCGTTGAAACTAGCTGCTGCTGCTGTTGCTTCTAATAATTGCAATAACAGTAATACTAGTGATATAAATAGTAGCAGATACAAAACGTTGTCTCTTGAGTTTTAGTCCTTCCTGTCTCATTATTCTTAGCACAGAGCGGAAGCTACTCTATCTACTGCAGTGCGACGGGCCATTAATGCCTTACCCGCTGAGTTAACCAACATGTGCCAGTGTCCAGCAGGTATATGGCTAGTGCTTTTGTGACAAGAGCAAACGTTTTGTGCTGTTATGGTCAGGAGGCAAAACGGATAACAATATACAGGCACAGAAAAACGCTTTCTCTATGAATCCCCCCCCACCCCCCAGCTATGTATTCGTTCTTTGAAGTCCTAGGTAACATTCTACTTTGCCTGTATAATAGAGATGACGCTGATCGCAACATATCAGGACAGACAAAATCACACGATATTAAGGACAAATAGATTCATACTGCTATGGTATTAGACAACTGTAGACCGCTCCTGATGAGGGATGGAGCGGCCGGCGTGGCCGTGCAGTTCTAGGCGCTTCAGTCTGAAACCTACCGCTACGGTCGCAGGTTCGAATCCTTCCTCGGGCATGGATGTGTGGACGTCCTTAGGTTAGTTAGGTTTAATTAGTTCTAAGTTCTAGTAGGCGACTGATGACCTCAGAGCCATTTGAACCACCTTTTATTTTTTTTTATTTTTTTTTATTTTTTATTTTTTTGTGGGATGGAATCGCACTGAGGAACTACACTTGTACTTAAAATCCATTGTGCCCATTAAGTTGGTCTTGGTAACGGATGAAATTAGAAATCTTGGATAGAGTTTTTGTGTGTCTTTGCTTTCATCCAAATTGAGAGTGGATTTATTTGGGTACGGGGGAACATAATGTTTAAAGAGGAAGATTAATCTTCTCGATAGATCTTACTTTTCGTAAAGACAATCCGTTACAGGAAACGCAAGGGCTGCACTAGAACGTTGGTCTAGGCAACACAATATTAAACGAGGAACTTAACAAAGGAATCATCCCAACATGTAGCTTAATTGATTTAGGAAACTCATGGAAAACTGAAGTAAATTCTTGGGCGCCTCCGCGTGCAGCACAGCAGTGAATGGAAGTTAGAGAACCATTACTAAATGGAAGAGGGAGAAATTGTATGTAATGTGGCTTCTCTGAACGAACATTAATAATCATGCATTCGTAAGGTACGAAATGAAGAGGAGAAACTTATAAAATGTTGTTCTCCAGAAAGAAACATTAAACGTTAAATGCACGTAAAGTGTAGGAAATTAACAGGTACTTGAAGAAATTAGCGTGGACAGAAATCTGTTGTATGACAAACCTATTCCATAATACGGGGCGTGCTCGTGGGACTTTAGTCAAGGTATCCAGGACAGGTTAACTTGGTGCTGAATGATGTAGTCACAGGGAAAGTGACGGGAGAATCAATAGCATAAGGCGTTAGACCAGAAGAAAAACTGAGGAGGGAAGGAGGATGTATTTACACTTCCTCAACCAAGTTAAAAAACAAACAGAAATGTTTCTGTGTTTTATACTGTACAGTTTGTCTAGCCATGTTTTTGTTTATGAGGACACAAATTCCAGTTGTGGTTTCCACCTGTGTGGTCTTTACGTTATACTACAAAGATATTAAGACATGTACGAGTATGCACGTCTGAAGGTACAGGCCCTGACGATTCACAGCTGTTGTAAATATTACGATATGAATTCGCAAATTTAGAATACGTTTTGACGTCTGCTGTACGTTTTATTAGTGCCACAAGAAAATTCGTGTCGGACGGTACTTGAACTTGGCCTGCCAGCTTATCGCTAACGGTCGTCTTAATCGCTTCCGTCATCTTTTTCCTATATTAAAAACATTTATTTACATTGCAGGATCTAATTACCACCATTACTTGCTTCAAGTTTTACAAGTATAAGAAACTCAGCCACTTGCGTCTTGTGTAAACAGGACCAGCAATGATATACCACCAGGTCTACGATCGAACATTTACGGTTCACACTACATATCCGTTTCTTCGCAAAACTAATAAATATGTTTAAAGATAAGCGTTTGATGACATACGTTAACACTTGAAATGTGCACGTCATTATTTGTAAGTACATGTAAACTATGCGCCATCCTTAATTTGTGTCATTGGTTTCTATTGCACAGGCTATATTTGGTGCGTCCACCGGTTCGGCTCCTTAGGTTCGCCGGTCTTTTCTTGAAGGTCATGAAATTCCTTCGTATATAACACAGTAATTGGAGCGCTTTCAGCGTCCTTTTCCATTTTATGTTTTTTGATTAGAGACTGGTTCAAATGGCTCTGAGCACTATGGGACTTAATTTCTGAGGTCATCAGTCCCGTAGAACTTAGAACTACTTAAACCTGACTAACCTAAGGACATCACACACATCCATGCCCGAGGCAGGATTCGAACCTGCGACCGTAGCGGTCGCGCTGTTCCAGACTGTAGCATCTAGAACCGCTCGGCCATTCCAGCCGCTATTTGAGACTGGATTTTCCTTCTCTGCTTCTTCTCTGTTTGCCGTATCCGGTTTGATCAAGTAACTGTTATTGGTTTGTACCAGCTCAATGAATACTGTGACAGTTGTCACACTGTAGAAGAGATTTTGGTATCGCGTCCATTGTCCATGGATTTTTTCAGCGTGTTGCCTTCATCAGTCATAGGTTCGTCGTGGCATTTGGCTTCGGTGTATTCCAAATATATAGTTGCATGCTATTTGAACTGTTCTTTACAGCCACTTATGATTACTGCCGTCTGCACACTACTTACAGAGGCGCATTCTCGTGTTCCTACTGCTGCACGTTGGCAGCAACGATGGTAGCAGCTTATTAATTCACTTTCTTTACTATGTCGCTCTCCATTCCGTTCCCTTGCTCTGCGGCGGTAGTTCCACTATGATTGCTGCCATCTCTGCAAACTCTTTCACTTCCATAGGCGCATCCTAGTGTTCAACACTAGTGCAATTAGTGACACTGATATTCCCTTTTTCGTTTGAGTTAGCGCATTTTCAGCTTTATTGCTCCACATTTTGTTCTCTTTCTGGCGGAGATGGATTGTGTAACTTTCTGATTCGAAGCTCCCTTACTTTCAGGGCCTTATGTACCCAACTTCGGTGTCATTCCGCCCTAACAGAACACATGTTGCGATGCCATTGCTCCAGATGGACTTTTCTCAGTACCTTGTTGGTCACAATTTCCACACAGGTGTTGAGTGGAATTGCGTATGTAGTACATGCAGGATTAGTTTCCATGCACACACCCTATATGCGCAGTCATCTAAGAAGACATGTGCTTTTAAAGCTCTGTTTAAGCTAATAGATGGCCACTGATCTTCCCATGCCAAAAGTTTTCGGACCACGCTACTTCTCTGAAACTGCAAACTGTCCCATAAAATCTCAGCTCTTCTCTGATCTTTCCGAGCGCACCTAGAACGGTAAATTACAGACTTTCACTGATCGCAAGCTAACTCCTTCATATATTATTCATACTGCCTGACAGAATCATTATTGTGTTTCCATATTACGCCGCCTTTGGCGTTCGTGATTATTCTCTCAAAAACGTCGTTAGTTATACTTTTTGCATATATACTACTTACGCCATTGTCAGTTTAACGCTTGGCACCCACTCGTTAGGCAACTTGACATCATTAATCGTCCATAGAGAGAGAGGTAGGCTTTTCGGTGCACCATTCAAAACTAAAGTTCAAGGTTTTACTCGTCGTGGAATACATATTTACATATTATGTAAATTGAGGGTGGAGAAAGGAAAGGAAAGTGAAGGAACTCATGATGTCAGCTGCGTTGGCATTTTACGCGGAATCAGTGGTGCTGAGCGAAAATGCGTGCCAGATCGGGATTCAAACCCGGGCAGATGCGTTAACCACTGAGCCACACGGACATGTTATTTATGGCAATTACGTGATTATCTTTTTACGCCCCTCGGCCCACCCACACAACAGCCTACAGACACCCATTCGCAGTCCCTGTCCATGTTCTTCGTGCCAGCTGCTTTGAGATTACCACAGGAGGTCGAACGTGATTTGGTATTCGTATTGAAGGTGGTGGATTTATAGCCCATCGAGGCGGCTCGTTTGTATGAATAGGTGGTGTCTGTTTTTTCAGATATGTCCGAAAGAACCGACACCAAGTGTTCACGTAAATGTTGTTTGGAGTTCAGTAAGCACTTTTCTGTAGAAGAAACAATACCTCGCAGTAAATAATCTCTTTGCTGCAGACTGCAGCAGTTGACTTCCTCATGTCAAGGCGGCCAAACACGGACGGCTATCTGTAAACAAACCAGGACCGACCCAAATTTCCATATGTCAATATGTCCATATTTCCTATGCTACCACTTCGGTATTCTCGCACAGGGAGAGACTAATTTCTTTATCGTTATTTAATCCCGTCGATGCTTATACACTCCTGGAAATTGAAATAAGAACACCGTGAATTCATTGTCCCAGGAAGGGGAAACTTTATTGACACATTCCTGGGGTCAGATATATCACATGATCACACTGACAGAACCACAGGCACATAGACACAGGCAACAGAGCATGCACAATGTCGGCACTAGTACAGTGTATATCCACCTTTCGCAGCAATGCAGGCTGCTATTCTCCCATGGAGACGATCGTAGAGATGCTGGATGTAGTCCTGTGGAACGGCTTGCCTTGCCATTTCCACCTGGCGCCTCAATTGGACCAGCGTTCGTGCTGGACGTGCAGACCGCGTGAGACGACGCTTCATCCAGTCCCAAACATGCTCAATGGGGGACGATCCGGAGATCTTGCTGGCCAGGGTAGTTGACTTACACCTTCTAGAGCACGTTGGGTGGCACGGGATACATGCGGACGTGCATTGCCCTGTGGGAACAGCAAGTTCCCTTGCCGGTCTAGGAATGGTAGAACGATGGGTTCGATGACGGTTTGGATGTACCGTGCACTATTCAGTGTCCCCTCGACGATCACCAGTGGTGTACGGCCAGTGTAGGAGATCGCTCCCCACACCATGATGCCGGGTGTTGGCCCTGTGTGCCTCGGTCGTATGCAGTCCTGATTGTGGCACTCACCTGCACGGCGCCAAACACGCATACGACCATCATTGGCACCAAGGCAGAAGCGACTCTCATCGCTGAAGACGACACGTCTCCATTCGTCCCTCCATTCACGCCTGTCGCGACACCACTGGAGGCGGGCTGCACGATGTTGGGGCGTGAGCGGAAGACGGCCTAACGGTGTGCGGGACCGTAGCCCAGCTTCATGGAGACGATTGCGAATGGTCCTCGCCGATACCCCAGGAGCAACAGTGTCCCTAATTTGCTGGGAAGTGGCGCTGCGGTCCCCTACGGCACTGCGTAGGATCCTACGGTCTTGGCGTGCATCCGTGCGTCGCTGCGGTTCGGTCCCAGGTCGACGGGCACGTGCACCTTCCGCCGACCACTGGCGACAACATCGATGTACTGTGGAGACCTCACGCCCCACGTGTTGAGCAATTCGGCGGTACGTCCACCCGGCCTCCCGCATGCCCACTATACGCCCTCGCTCAAAGTCCGTCAACTGCACATACGGTTCACGTCCATGCTGTCGCGGCATGCTACCAGTGTTAAAGACTGCGATGGAGCTCCGTATGCCACGGCAAACTGGCTGACACTGACGGCGGCGGTGCACAAATGCTGCGCAGCTAGCGCCATTCGACGGCCAACACCGCGCGGTTCCTGGTGTGTCCGCTGTGCCGTGCGTGTGATCATTGCTTGTACAGCCCTCTGGCAGTGTCCGGAGCAAGTATGGTGGGTCTGACACACCGGTGTCAATGTGTTCTTTTTTCCATTTCCATGAGTGTATAAGAATGATTTTACAAAGTCTGTGTAATGAAGTGCCTGTTTATTACATTATACTGTGCTTCAGACATGAATACCTGTATAAACACAAAGATTACGAAAATCATTGGTATATATGCCCCTATGGGATAAACTGACAATAGTAAAAAAATTGCCTCTCCTGGGGGGGGGGGGGGGGAGGAAGTCACATAGTGCGAGCATAGGGGATAAGGAGAATATGACGTATGGAAGTTAGACGTGGTCCAGAAGTCGTACACAGATAGCCTAAGTCATTAAGGTCACCGCTCGCAATATGCGAAATCCAGTTTCATGCACTTGCCCATCTATAACAACAAGTACAGCTGACGTCAAAAAGTACTCGCTGTTTTTGCACTAATTAAAAAAAAATGGTTCAAATGGCTCTGAGCACTATGGGACTTAACATCTATCGCCATCAGTCCCCTAGAACGTAGAACTACTTAAACCTAACTAACCTAAGGACAGCACACAACACCCAGTCATCACGAGGCAGAGAAAATCCCTGAGCCCGCCGGGAATCGAACCCGGGAACCCGGGCGTGGGAAGCGAGAACGCTACCGCACGACCACCAGCTGCGGACACACTAATTTCAGTTTCACTATTTTCGCCACAACATAATGACAGTTTATTGAGGGTTCTGCCTCAGTATGACATGCAGTCTCGCAATGTAGCATTTAACTTTTTTTAAAAATGATAAAACTTTACAATTACTTTGAATGAATGTCTGAACTGTGGAATGGATACAGAACTCGAATTGTCGTGTGGCTTGTTGTAACTTGTAAGTGGTGTGTTATTGTTGGCAAAACTTTACACGAATTGACTTGGCAATGCAACTCCCAGTACCAATAAAGAAATACAGTCACTGCAAAATACATTCAGCCACTTAGGCAGTGAATCATGTAGCCCTGTTCAAAACTGATAACTTTGGCCCCTGTGCACAAAGCAAATAAATTAAATCGTCTGACCTCTAAAGCAGCAACGGAGTAACGCGATATATTCTGGTCTCCCATAAAAAATATAAATAAGCTAGCTACAGGCTCAGCAGCGTGCAGTGCTGGCCATAATTCCTGAAATGCAAATGAAATTCATTGAACTGATAAACGACAACATTTAAGAAAATCCAACTTCTTTGAAAAATAAATGACCTGGACCGAGGCGGTGCTGATCATGGGATTATGGTAAATTACTAATACCCACTTTTTTAGCAGAATTATATTGCAAGCTAAGTTTGTCTTTCCAAAAGTATCTGACAACTGAAATGACATTACTCTCAATTGATTAACAAACAATGAGATTCAAACAGCAAGTATTATCTTACTTCATGAATTGAACATAAATGCAAATCATCAAATTACACAAAGCTCTGTTAACAAATCTTACAAGAAGTACAAAATTGAAATATCTAACTAGCCTTTTTAACAAAGTTTTTAACGTATATTCTGGGGTTACTCAACAATTACAGATTATCAGCCAACTTGTAAGGTGGCAGATTTAATGAAGGTCAATTTTGCACCTTACATGAGTTTTTTATACATCATAGCGTGAAGGTGAATGTGTCAACTGGCTTCGGCAGATTTGCCGATAATAATGTACAGTATACAATGCAAAGGAATGACAATCTACGGTATTAACAAAAAGAATGCTTGAAATGGCTCTGAGCACTATGGGACTTAACTTTTGAGGTCATCAATCGCCTAGAACGTAGGACTAATGAAACCCAGCTAACCTAAGGACTTCACACACATCCATGCCCAAGGCAGGATTCGAACCTGCGTCCGTAGCGGTTGCTCGGTTCCAGACTGTAGGGCCTAGAACCGCACGGCCACTTCGGCCGGCCCGAGCGGTCTACGGCGCTGCAGTCATGGACTGTGCGGCTGGTGCCGGCGGAGGTTCGAGTCCTCCCTCGGGCATGTGTGTGTGTTTGTCCTTAGGGTAATTTACGTTAAGTAGTGTATAAGCTTAGTGACTGATGACCTTAGCAGCTAAGTCCCATAAGATTTCACACACATTTGAACATTTTTTTGATACGAAGTACCCAGTGATGCAGTTGATCAAGTTAAGAGTGCGTGGTATGCTCATGATGTACGCATGTAACTTTTAGGCGTTTGGAGTGGGCACGAAATGTCCGATTGGCGGAAACGAACTAGAAAGGAGTAAAGGCCCGAGATTTTGATGCAGTTTAATGGTAGGGCATTTGCGCTTGGCAGAGAGAGTTTTCACAAAATAAGAGGAATGCTCATGTTGGTCGGAAAAAGCTGTGACATGGAGCACAAAAGGGCCAAGGAGGGAGACAGTGCTGCATTCACTGTGGCTGACATTCAGCTATATATTAGCTGGACAGTCGCTCAGCTTCAAGAGCGGAAAAACGAATCAGCCACTTGTTAGTTCTTCTTGCAAGAACTGAGAGGTCATAGTAATATGCATGCTGCTCCCGCCATAGGCATGCATATCGCCATATTTCAAAACTAGGGATGAGTGCAAGTTTTCTTGTCTGACAAGAAACATAGAAGAGTTTCAGCTGATAAAATCAGCAAAGGTTTTATTTAACTTTTATAGGAATTTCAGAGGATGATATCAGCCATGCAGACGACAGCTCATCAAAGGTAAGTAAATACCGCGAGCCAAGGCGTAAACTTGTTGGTTCACCAGCTTGCATCCACTGTGATTTTGAGCAACCTTGAGTAATCTTTGGCTCTGACTGTCACAAAAACTAATTATCCTCTGTAGAATTTATTGTCATTCTAAATAGTACCGAATTTAGAACCGGAATTGGCCGATTTGTCATAATAGTGGCCAACTTCATGTCGTAGTAGTAAGATTAATTTTGTAAAGAAACTTGTGGTTAATATTTGATATTGTTATGTTTAGAGTTATTTCGGTTACTCAGGACGAGATGCGTTACCTCGACAACTGTTCTAACATTGTCACATTACAAACTATGTAAATTCGAGTATTTCTTTCATAAAAATTTAGCATTAAAAGCAAGTTGTCCACAGCTTAAACACCGTTGTGGTCTGTCATAGGATAAGGGTCCACTCCTTACTCCGATCATTTACTGTATAGACGCTAACGCACTCAAAGAGTGTTTCTACCGACATCTGACGAAAGACAGAAGGAGAGAAGTGTGAGAAATTCGTCTATAGTAATGCACTGGCACAAACACGAATCATAATTATTGAACAAACCTTATTTGCATGAAAAGTTTTGCTTCCATGTTCCAAAATATTGACATACCTACATTAATCTAACTCTTGGTTGCTTCATACAGCACACCCCAAAGACTGCCTGCTCCGTCGTCTCTCCCTCACAGATAGCTACCTACAACTGCGCACCCAACGCTCTCTTACTACAACAAACAAAAATCTTTGGCTTTGCGGTCGCGCACATTGAGCGATCCGCATTTATCGAACCTGCCAGAGATATTCATCGTTTATGGTATACTAGTTTCAGTTTAATTTATTAATATTCTTATCTCATTCTGGTGCCACATTCACGTGTGCCCCAGTATACTCCTTTCAGCCTATATATTGGACTAATGATTAAACAATATAGTTAGTATCTGCCTCTGTATTCGGATATTTTCTCTTATATGGCAATTTACGATTACGTTAGCAAACAAATGTCAAACTATAGAACAATTCCATCATTCTTTTGCCTTTATTTCGTTTTTGCTGATTTTTGTATTCATTCTAATCCATTGTGTTCAATTATCATTCTTTTTAGCGTTTTTTATTTGTATCAAATTAGTAATTTTGTTGGGGAAAGGGACTGGCATCAGTCTTCTGATTGGTTTGATGCGGCCCGCCACGAAATCCTTGCCTGCGCCAACCCCTTCGCTTCAGAGTAGCACATGCACACTACAACCTCAATTACTTGCTGGATGTATTGCAGTCTTTGTCTTATCCTACAGTTTTTACTCTCTACAGTTGTCTCTAGCACCATAGAGGCTGTTTCCTGACGCTTTAACCCATGTCGTATCGTATTGTGTCTTCTTCGCATCTCTTTCCTCACTGAGTCTGTGAAGAAGCGTCTCATGAATTACCTTGCCAGTCCGCCAGATTTTCGACATTCTGTAGCACAACATCTTAAACGCTTTGATTCTATTTCGTTCCGGTTTGTTTGGTATCAAAATTTTTTTGCACCTAAATATCCTCTGTCGTCATCGTTAGTTCTCGAGGGAAACAGGTACGTTGGTGACGTCTTTTGTCCTCGATGGTGGTTTCATTCCCCATCTCACAAAAACAATTTCCTGTGTATGCTGTCCACAGAAAGCTGCTGAGTAAATAAGTCGACTTTTATAATGAATCGTGTTTTGCGTTAAACATTCGTTACGAAAAGCTATTATCATTCTGTCCCATGGTAGTTTTTCCATTAATCCCTTAAAATACATAGTTACCATTGAAACCGAATTCCAGCTTTTTCAGTTTCCAAGAACAGTAAAATGTCTAACACTGGAAACTTCGACGTAGTAGAAAGCGGAGATTCGCTTATCCCTTTCCTCTATCCTATACATTCCCAGCCTTATGTATCAGATACGAAGGACGGTGTGTCATGAATAATTAAGACCGCCCTAGCTCTCGGCTGTTCGATTTTCCCACATAGCAAGCCCGCTAGCTGGTTTCAGTGCGAAGTGTTCTTTCACAGATAATGCATATTAGCTCCTGAAAGTATTTTTCAGAAGCTTTTAATGTGGGAGAACCTGATAACTTTCAGCATCGCTCTGAATAAATTTCTTTGGATGTATTTCGAAGGTGTATCATTCTTATTAGCTGTTGCTTTGCTACAGCTAAATGTTAATTAAATAAGCTGACAGAGACTACAGATGTGTGTTGGAAGCAGGCTACTGTAATTTACTTATGCAGATCTTACTTCTTTCTCATTAGTTTGAATTAAATATACTTTGGATAAAAACAATTTATTCTGCGTATCCTTAAACACCCATTTTATTCAGTAAGTCCTTCCAGAGGTTCCTGCCTGTGGTATACATTTTTACGCCTAGCGAGTTCTCGATGTGTCTGCCGGAACGCAGCCACATTGTAAGAGAAACAGACTTTTTCCATGAAGGTAGCTGCTGACAGAGGTACAAAGTCTGGATAACAAACAGCTGCAATTAAATTCCAACAGCACAACGGACCGGTTCATGAACGAAACATGATTTTACTACTTCTTAATTTCGTAGAACAAATTCCTCACCATACTTTCACTCTTAAAATAGGTGACATAGAATCTCGAACGTTAATGAAGAGGATAGCAATTTAAAAAACAAAATTGATCTTCATATCTCTGACGCGACCCCACCTAGCAACAAACAACCAACGTCATATTATGGCCCACGTTGTAGAATGCAACATTTGTCCTACAAACCTTTCAGCTTCTATCATACTTCCGGAGTTATTCTAGGTGCCAATAGTTCGTCACTCAGCCTCCAAACAGCTGGTCGTATTGTAAACACCTGTGCGATTCTAAGGTTATCCATTCTTCACATATAAACAAACAAAAGGATGTTGATAGTGAGTCAGACAACTAGAAATTACTGCACAATATAAAAGGGCAATACTCTGTTGTAGTCGGCCGGAGCGGCCGAGCTGTTCTAAGCGCTACATTCTGGAACTGCGCGACCGCTACGGTTGCAGTTTCGAATCCTACCTCGGGCATGGATGTGTGTGGTGTCCTTAGGTTAGTTAGGTTTAAGTAGTTCTAAGTTATAGGGGACTGATGACCTCAGATGTTAAGTCCCATAGTGCTCAGAGCCATTTGAACCATTTTGAACTCTCTTGTAAAAATCACCTTATTAGTAATAAGCTGGTAAGACAATGGTGCTAGTGGGCACCAAGTGGAACGTAAAATATCATATTTACAAAGACCAGTCGCTTACCATAATATTACGAGCCCAACACATATTCATCATAACAAATTCCTCATCAGTTATGAAATACATAGCCACAGTGCGGACAAAGTAGCTGCATTTCAATTCAGATAAACGAACCGGCGAAGAAACACCAATCTACGTCCTGGCACGGTAGTTCAAGAAGCGTTTCATTATAACTCCGCTCCCATAATACCTGACATATACTTCATTCGGATAATGGATATCAGACCTAAATTTCATCTTCGGGCTCTACAAAAAACTACGGAAACAAAGTTACTACATAAAATTAATGGTCATTTAAAGGGTCCATACAGTTGATCTGCTGGTGCCACCCTGACTACATACGAGAAAATTGTACGTGTCATACAAAGATTCCAGAAATTGTATCAAGTAGCGAGTGAGGCATGAAAAGATTCTCTGAGGCAACCAATACATAACAAGGTAAACGGGGCCTAAAGAAAGAAAAGAAAGCATAAAGAATACTAACGCACCAACATCAGAAACAGCTCACCATGATGAAGTCCCCTGCGAGACCGGCCAACCGCCTACCGGGAT
Organism: Schistocerca cancellata; assembly: GCF_023864275.1. Taxonomy (NCBI): domain Eukaryota; kingdom Metazoa; phylum Arthropoda; class Insecta; order Orthoptera; family Acrididae; genus Schistocerca; species Schistocerca cancellata. Next base: position 149,881,416 of record NC_064633.1, read on the forward strand.
TAACGGCAGTGAGACACCTGATTACACATACAAAATGTAGGGTCACCGTCGCCAGAACTTATACCAAGGACGGGATGGACAACCGAAGGAATCATAGGTAACGAAAGAGCCGCAGTTGTCACGTTTTCTCCAAAACGCTACCCTTTACTAATAGCGCTAAAACCGTATTACTGTCTGAATGGAATTAACTGAGCTAGGCCTCGTACAGGGCATATAATAAAAGCAAAATATGCAATGTATAATGCAGCTGTGAAGAAATGATTCTGTGACACGTGTGTACTGAGGCGTGACACTGGAGTTCGCGCGGTATTTTGTTGACCGATATTGCTGGGCATCCACGACGTGACGGTGTGGGCACTTGCATGTAACCTCTTTTTGTGGCTCATAAATTGGCATTCGACGGCCTTTATGATTTCACTTTACTTTTTAAGCCTATGCCATCTGTCCGGGTGTTCACTTCCAGTTGTTGATTCATTCCTGTTTTCGCTAGTAAGACCCCGTCTAGCTGGCTCAATGAATCTTTCCTTGGCCATAAGGATCGTTCCAGTGTTAATTAATTTTATGCAGTACCCCCCCCCATAGTTTCCCTTGCTTTTTGCACCGTCTGAAGATGCGATTTACGTCATAAAACAAGAGTCGTGTTTACGATTTTATCTAAATCATATACAAGTACAACTGGTCCGAATTTGTTCACCAGGAAAAATTACAGCAACAGTTGTGGAAGTCTCATAATGAGTTTAATAGTTCACCAAGCATTACAACACACACAAAACTATAGTAAAATATGGCAAGGGCAAAATCTTGTGTGATGGACAAGCAAGGTAACATAGTACTAACTAGGCGACCTAGTGCCACTTGGGCTTAGAAAAAGTACCACTCAGCAATAGTTCCTGTTATTAATTAAAGGCACCAATGCACAAAATGTGACTCAGATTGTTAATATGAGAGCAGATCGTTAGTAAGTAATGAAGAATTAATTTTCTCTCTCACACAAAATCATCCTGCGGATTCGGAGTTTAGGACAGGCCTGAGGTATTCCTGCCTATCGTAAGAGGTGACTGAAAGGAGTCTCCTACATTTCGGCCTTGAGTATTACGGTTCCGTTTCAGGGTTTAACCTCAAGATTTTCAAAATTTTCAGAAGTGTGGGCAATTTGGGGAAGGTCACCTTACCATATATCCATCGTGTGCTGTGACCTCCTGCACCTTAACATTATCATTACTCTGCAACATCGACTCTAATCCCACTATTTGGGAGAGGACACTTTACAAAGTGCTGCCCGCTGTCATCTTCTGCACCCATGATCATAATGGATATCCAGCACAGCAGCCAGTCTGTCATGGAGGGGTTCTCCCACGTATAATAAGGAACTGGGGGTCATCTTCTTGGGGCATCAGGACTCCCACATTTGCGACTGGAGTGGCCGAGCGGTTCTAGGCGCTACAGTCTGGGGCCGCGCGACCGCTACGGTTGCAGGTTCGAATCCTGCCTCGGGCATAACCGAAATTGAGGATCTGAAGATGGTTCTAGAGGAACCGAAACCGGTCATGTGAATAAACTTTTTAGGCAATCAAGATGGATTATAAGTGACACTGACTTTTAATTTCCCATGGTGCTATCCCTTCCATTTTAGATGACAATGCCTCAATAGCTATCATAGTTTTAAGTTTTATCCATAAAGGGAGCTTTCATCGTTCTGTTTAAGGGTGGGCGCCTTACCCCCATCTTTCACGCCCTCGCCCTACTTGCGTTTGAACTCTTCCTCCCGCCTCTGGTACTTTCATTCCACTTGGTATTCGACTTTTCATCGTGTGGTTTCTCTTGCCTTATATTTTTACGCTTGGGTTTTTTGTATGTTGGAGTCTGGCTAGCTCACCCTTTTTTATTCTTGCGATCAGCTAGTCAAGTCCATCTGCTATATTGTTTTAACATCTTCCACCGCATTATTCCTTTAAGTTAATGCTTTAAATTTTGTCTTTATATTTTCGTTTTCTACTTCAATGTGGATACACACATATTTTTACGCATTTTGTTCTTTCCCCCGATTTCAAGCGATAGGATACCTTTCGGGTATGGTTTTAATCTGAGACCTGTGAGACTAACGAAAAACGGACTGATAACCACTCATTTTAGTCCCTTTAATCTCCATATCAACCAACCATCTCTCAAGCAAACTCAATGTTGCATAGCAAAACATCATCCAGTTGCTACAGAACTGCGGCAGTGCGATCTGGCTTAAGTGACGTCGCGTACGCAAGTCCTTAACGAGCAATTCTGTCCCCGTTTGCAGTAAGTTCCATACCTATTAATGCCAAGAAAAACTACTTCTCCTGTGGTGTGGTCACCGATTCAGCTCAAGTTCGACAAATGTTTACACTATTAAACCACTTAACGTAACGTGTTTGGACAAGATTATAGCTAAAATACACGTGAAAAATTAAAAACTCTTTACGAAATATGATAAGCTCTCTCTCTACTTGTGATGTTAAATAACCATAGAACATGGTATGATATTATAAAAATTGACACATATTTATATTCATCAGAAAAATGTAATTATATGTTGTAAGTGAGTCAGAAACCTGTCACATGCACTTATCTATAGCTAACTGCAACTTTTGAAACGTATGTTACATGAACGGATAATTGGTACCATTTGTTTTGAGTGGGAATGGTTAGTGTTTCTCGGTGTGGCTTTCGTGTATCAAACCGAATGCCAGTGAAGAGTTTAGCAATTTATAGCCATCCTTATGTGGAAGAAATTAGTTTAATCAAACGTAAGCTATTGTTAATAGCTGCAAGCAGTCACTAGGCATGCACAAATCTTATTGCGACTTGTGCAGCGTTGCGACGTACTTGTGTATAAATGAATTTTTCCGTGGGTATCCATACAGTGTACTAACTCTCCGACTGGCAATGTCTTTCAAAAGAAATGAAGTTAAAATACTGATCTTACGCCTTTGTTGCTTTATTGTAGATACGCGAGACGATCGAAGTTGTCGCCAGCGAACAGTTGAGCAATTTACAATCGTCATTGTGCGAAACAAATTAATCAAACGTTAGCTACTTTCCAATCGTTGCAAGCCCTCACAAGAACAAATAGTCCTTGTTGCTGAGCTACTAAGAAAGCTATATCTGTCAGAGCGTTCATTTTCATCGCAACACTCGTCATCTTAAGGGTTTTCCGTAGCGGCATTAAAATAGCTAGCTTTCGTCGGAAAGCATAACTCTTGAAGGTTCCCCGTAAACAACAGTCGAGAGATGTTTGGTCTGGAGATCTTGACTAAAACTCAGTAGCACGAATTATGCTTCTACGCTAATTGTCTAGGCATACCGTAACACGTCTGTGTTGCTGAGATGGAGTATCATTCCATTATTAAAATGTTTCACCTCAGGATGGCTATCAATTAACTGTGAAAATATATGCCTCGGATCAATCGGTATTCTAACTGACAGGTACCTTAAAGAAACAGACCAAACTATAACGACAAACTGTACTACACCTCCAGCACCTTTTAATTCACTTTTCTGGCCTTGTACTAAAAAGGAACCAGTAAATAGTAGTGGTAAAAGACTCGTTCAGTTTGAAGTACATGATAGCAGACCAGATAAGGTTCTTTAAATGCTTCTGATTCTTGTGAAGCACAACTTTAAGATATATCCCAGTACCGCAGTTATTCTCTTCGGCTCGTCCTCTTTCAAACCGATTAGCAGTCTTCGTATATGCATATCATAAATAGTAGAGTCAGCTTAAAACTACTCGCGATAGACGGAAATTTGCTGGTGGTCGATAGTCAAAAACATTATGCATTATCATTTTATGTCTCCAAAGTTTTAATAATTACAGCATTACTGTGCTTCCTGACTGAAAAATCCCATCACTGATATTTTTTTCCGTCTTCTGCCCGTGGCAAGTCAGCAGTCTATGTAAACTCCGCGATCGACTTGGAAACACCACCTGCAGTAGCGTGCAGGAATCGTAACTTCATTGCATATTGTTCCAAAGATACTGTCAAAGATACACCAGTGTAAAAAAATCCGGTGATAGAATAAGGCAATCTGTGCCACTATTCAACGAAATTCAGGACCGTAGTGAAACGGATTGACGTGTTATAACCGAACAATCAGTTGTGACTCCAGTATGTCTTTCTAAACCGTCGAGCAATTTCTACGTTTATTCGATTCACTTGTCGTATCCCATAGACCCCACAAGAAGTAGAACAATCCACGCTATGGATGTAGTTCAGGTATACATGAAAAAAAAAAGAGAAGTACTTTAACAATGGACTGCCACTGTACTGTTAAATGATGTTTGTGCTTACACCTGGTAAATTTAATTCAGTGAATTGGAAATGGAGCTACTTTCATAAAGATGTTAGTAACTTAATTTTAGTAACTAACTACTTTTAATTTTCAGTTGGTCGTTTGACATTTATTCGATTACATTCATATTTTCAAAGGGAATAGTAACCTGTATGTGTAACAAAATAGGCCTGTTTATAATACAGTAACACGTGTCACACAGCTTCGCAATGAAATTGGGTTCTTGACATGTTGCTAACAGAAGTTCTCAGTCCATGAATCTATGTAAGTATGTGTACAGGGAAAACACGAATTCCCAGTTTCTTGCGTTGTTTTTAATGGAAGTTCGTTAAATGCCTACGAACCAGAGTACGTAACTGCACTCTGAATCATAAAGAAAGACTTGAAGCTTACAGAAATAATTCAAATATTTTCTTCCTTATTAAAAGTGGAGTGCCGGAATCTCAAGACCCTTAAGAAGACCATTACAAGATATGTCATTATCAATTTTACACAATATTAATGTTGCTCACTTCTATTGAGTAAACGCTTTATTTACTCTGAGTACCGCGCCCAACAAGATAACTCTATAAGTCAACAGAAAGTGAAAATACACAATATAAACAAGCAGTTCCACTTTTGTGGTAAGCTTCTAAGAGCAAAGCATGGTGGAATAAGCTTCCTGTTTTGTTTACCTATGCGCGGATGCCACTTTAAGTTGTTATGCTGTTGGTAAACCCAAGGAGTTTTAAACAGTATAGTCATGTGGTGTTTGAGTATTAATGTCTTGTTCTGGTCCTACCAACTTCGTTCTGCTTGTTTCAAATTGCTTAATATCCGTCCTTATAAGGTAAAGACTTAAACTGTCTGTTGTGAACCAGTTCCAAACCTGCTCAACTACACAGTTTGCGCTGTGTTTGGCAAGACGAAACTTTGACCTTCGCTTAGTATGCTTACGCCATCGACAAATTTCACGTTTCTAGGACCGTTCTATATAATTATTGGAACATCCTTTATACAGGTTAACGTCAATAACGGACAAAATATAAAACCCGTGTGACTTGATATGTCGAATTCCCCAACGTGACGTTAAAATGGTTCAAATGGCTCTGAGCACTATGGGACTTAACATCTCTGGTCATCAGTCCCCTAGAAATTAGAACTACTTAAACCTAACTAACCTAAGGACAGCACACAACACCCAGCCATCACGAGGAAGAGAAAATCCCTGACCCCGCCGGGAATCGAACCCGGGAACCCGGGTGTGGGAAGCAACGTGACGTTAATTCATCCTGCTACTCAATCTTTCAGAGTGACACCCAGCTTACTGTTACGAAGCTCAGATTCCTTCATGCAAGAAGAATATCACAGCATTTTAATGAGCCAAGTACAATTTTGTCATTTATACAGTCAAATGCTTTGGTAGGCTAGCAGAAAATAACAAAAAAATAATTTTTCTTTTTTTAATCCTGCGAAGACTACTTTCCTGAAGCCTAGGATGATTTCCTCAGTGGAGAGGTCTTCCCGAAAGCCAAACTAAAAGACAATTAAAAGGTTTTGCAGAAAAAAATTAAAAAGTATTCTACCATTTTCCATCAGAACAAGGAGTCACAACTTTTTAGTGAGCTGATAAATTTTCTAATTTTTTTAGGGGGTTAAATTTTTGTCACTAATGTATGTTGATCTTTGCTGAAATAAATTTAATGAATCACTATTTATTTGTGTATAAATTTGTGTAACTCTGTTCCAACTATGAGAAAAAATTATAATTGCGTTTGATGGCTCATAATTTAAATGAGTCACCATTTCTGCTGGAGATGATTCAGGGAGACTAAGTTTGTGTTGTTATTTTTATTTATTTTTTGTTTACTATTACTTTTTGTATATCAGGTTGGATATGGTGAGCAACCAAACCAGCTGACGCGTTATTCATCTATGTATCTGATCGCTGCAGTTTTGTGTATCATTGTTACAGGTCGATTCGAAAACATCTGATCAATAGAGTAAAATCATGTGCTGAAATAATTATTTAACCATCGGAGCAGGTTACTGAAATACCAGTATCGGTTTGTTAAATTTGCTAAATTGAATTTGCTATCAGCCGCACCACGTTAATTCGTAGACGTCTATACCTTGCTGTTCTTGTAATTTTACCAAAACAACCGTGACTTGGACATGTATTATACTGTAAAATGATCACACACATAAGAAACCATAAGTCCTGTATACAAATTTTTTCTTGGAATATTATCATATTATTGCATTCGCTATCATGCACGACCTACATAATCTGAATTGAAAAGGATGTGTTATAAATAAATCCCAGCATGAAACATGTGGTATTCATTTTTTAAATGCGTAGAATATTCTGAGTATCTGATTTTAAATGGACAAAATACTGCGGTTTTAATAAAAAGAGGATTACCGATACATTGTAGTATCAGCTTTATTTTTATTCTCCGCACAACGCTTTTGGAGCGCCGGCTCTCATTTGAATACGTAATTTACATTAATGCACATCACCGAATCGCTTGTGCGAATCCGTGTGAAGCTCGGAATTCCTATTTTACGCTGTGTTTCTAAAACATGTTTCTGCGGTAACTGAAAACGGTGACAAACCGCGACACTACATGTAAAACAAATGAACCTAATACACATTCTCGCAGTACTGAAATCTCACGAAACTGCAGATCAGACCGTAATATGACTTCAGGGATATTTCCAAAATTGTTCATTAATTTGTAGACTTCTGAGAATGGTAATGGATCGGGCAAACAGAAACAGATAATTCGGTTATAAATAGATGAGAAATTCTGAATTCTGCAGAATCTCTAAAAAGGATGTAAAGAACGCCGTTGTGAGAAAGCCATAAATTATTATGCATTCGTGTCAGTATCATACTATTACGTCGTTGAAACCAACATTTTAAATACTGTACCTATACCTCTACGGATTGGAGAATGTCATGACAAGACGTTATAAGATGAACAGCAGCAAAAATAATAGTGGGGTAATGAAAAGTATTCGAAAACCATCGACGCTGTAGAACTAAATTAGGAAACGAGATACTCGAAGTGATAGATGAGTTTTGATATTTGGGCAGCTAATCAACTGATGATGACCGAAGGAGAGAAAATATTAAATTACTAGCAACCTCATGAAAAGCGTTTCCGCCAATAGAGATGATTTGATACAGAAGATAAATTTAAGTAAGTCGTTACATAACGCGATTGTCTAGAGTGTAAAGTTGCGATCTTCTTAGGTCTTCAAGCATTAGTTCTTCTAGCAGCAGTTCGCTCTGCAATTCCGTTGTCGGTCTTCCTCTCGTTAGACGGCCAGGGTGGCCGAGCGGTTCTAGGCGCTACAGTCTGGAACCGCGCGACCGCTACGGTCGCAGTTTCGAATCCTGCCACGGGCATGGATGTGTGTGATGTCCTTAGGTTAGTTAGGTTTAAATAGTTCTAAGTTCTAGGGGACTGATGACCTTAGACGTTAAGTCCCATAGTGTTCAGAGCTAATTGAGCCATTTCCTGTCGTTAGCGGTATAGGTGGTGCAGCTGGTCTTCTCAATAATCCGGTTTATGTATTATAGTCTAGGTCTGACTCCTGCATTTTGCCCTTCTACTGCCCATTTATTGAGACTTTTAATCATACCATCATGTCATAGAAGTTCACTAACCCATGATTCCGTAATGTGTTCGATTCCCCTCAAGATACAAGACTTCTCTTCCTCTACTCTGTGGAGCACCTCTTCGTCTGAGATCTTTGTCTATCCCGGAGATCTTAAGCATTTTGTGGTAGTACTACATTTCCAAGGCCCTGTGTGCCCATTTTTCACTTCGGTACAGCAGCATACTCCGAAAAAAGGTCTTATGAAGGTTTTCTTGAGATGTTTGTGTATTCTGGTGCATGTGAAAAGGCTTCCTCTCTTGTTAAAAGTAGATTTTGCCAGATGTAGCCTTCCCTGACCTTCCGCCTGATGTAATTTTAGTTCCTAGATCGACAAAAGTTTCAAAGGACTCCAGTCGTCATTGTTAAGTGAATATTGGGCATAGGTATTTTGTCTATTCACCGCTAAGACTTTTTGTTTTACGTCTGTTAATTTTCATTTCATAGGAAGAGCTAAGGGTGGTTACCATCGCGTCCTGCATCGCTTCTAATTGTTCAGCATCTTAGCATTGAGATATCATCAGCAAATCTCAGTATCTCTGTCTTCTTGCCATGAATCTTAATTCCTCCTATAGCTACTAGTTTCTCTCTAGCTCTCCATCGTCCGCTGAAAGTATCCGTTGAACACGAAAGGAGTGAGTAGCCCTGTTCGGCACCCTGCTTGATGGTAGCTTATTCTGTACGTTCTTCACAGCTTATCACAACCTCCTCCTTCTATACCGTCTGTGCATCACTTTTCTGTCCGTATAATTTGTGCGAGTCTCCCTCAGCATCTTAAAAACCTGTCACCAGTCTAGCCTGTCAAATGCGTTTCCTTAGTCGACGAAGGCAATATATGGGCCTTGCCCTTTAGTTTGTCTCAAGAATTAATCGTAAGGCGAGTATTGCTTTTTCTCTGCCTTTACCTGTTCTAAACACAAACTGGTCGTCCGTGGTCATTGCATCTTCCCTGCCTTCTACCCGATTTGGAATGACAGAATCGTACGGCTCTGAAATGAAGGCGTTAAGTAGGTAAGACAAAACGAGACGTGAAGCTTTTCAAATGTGGCGGTACAGAAGAATGCTGAAGATTAAAGTAGGTGCACTGAATCTAAATACGCAAACAAATGGAGGAAAATGTTGACGTGTGTGTAAGGGGGTGGATGTGGTTAACATTTTCGTGGGAGACCAAAGCGGGAATACAGAGAGAAATGGATGACTTTTAGTAGTTATGTACAGGCGAAGACGACTGCATAGGATAGGCTGGCGTTGTGAGCTATATCAAACCACTCTTAGTACTGAATACCAGAATGACATAAACGAAAACAGCTCTTCTAAGTGAACACTGTGTGTGACGTTACGGTGTCACAATGAGCGCCGGTATTTGAACTTCCCGCCGCGCCGCTGGAGAACAGGGGTTGTCCGCCAGCGGCAAAAGAGGGCGCCGTGCTGGATGACGCGAGGCAGTCCGGCGCTCGGCAAGGATGACCTGACTGGGATTCCGGTAGTCGTCCAGGAAGGAAGACACGTACCCGCTCACTAACGTCAGGCGAACGGGGGACGTGTGCGGACGCTGGCTGTGGCGGTCCGGGTCGTGAAGATAGATGGCAAATGGTCGGTACAGAGGATACTGCAGAATGACGTTCAAGTTAACTGGAGAGAAAATTATGGTTTGCTGCTAGCAGTGTCCTGCTCGCTTGGGATGAAATGTTGTACATTCTGTAAGCACTGCGCCTCGGATACTAAATTTCTTTGTTTGAATATCTTACCCTAGGCCTGAGGATTTTGTGAATTCGGTGTATATTGACGAATTTCTCTGCTGCGGTAGTTCAAAAAGGACTTCCTTGCTGCTGGTGTTGCGCTGTTTCTACGTACGTGTAAAAAGGAACCTTGCATTGTATTGAAAATAAAAGTGAAGCCCTTACAATACTTGTCAGTTGCGCCGAAGCTGTGATTTGATATCTACATCCATACTCCGCAAGCCACCTGACGGTGTGTGGAGGAGAGTACCTTGAGTACCTCTATCGGTTCTCCCTTCTTTTCCAGTCTTCTTAGAAAGAAAGATAGTCGGTATGCCTCTGTGTGGGCTCTAATCTCTCTGATTTTATTCTCATGGTCTCCTCGCGAGATATATATAGGAGGGAGTAATATACTGCGTGACTCCTCGGTGAAGGTATATTCTCGAAACTTCAACAAAAGCTCCTACCGAGCTACTGAGCGTCTCTCCTGCAGAGTCTTCCACTGGAGTTTATCTATCATCTCAGTAACGCTTTCGCGATTACTGAATGATCCTGTAACGAAGCGCGTTGCTCTCCGTTGGATCTTCTCTGTCTCTTGTATCAATCCTGTCTGGTACGTATCCCACACTGGTGATCAATATTCAAGCAGTGGGCGATCAAGTGTACTATAACCTACTTCCTTTGTTTTCGGATTGGATTTCCTTAGGATTCTTCCAATGAATCTCAGTCTGGCACCTGCTTTAACGAAGACCTGCTTTATATGATCATTCCATTTTAAATGCCTACTCCCAGATAATTTATGGAATTAACTACTTCCAGTTGCTGACCTGCTATATTGTAGCTAAATGATAAGGGATCTATCTTTCTATGTATTCGCAGCACATTACACTTGTCGGCATTGAGATTCAGTTGCCATTCCCTGCACCATGCGTCAATTCGCTGCATATCCTCCTGTATTTCAGTACAATTTTCTATTGTTACGACCTCTCGATATACCACAGCATCATCCGCAAAAAGCGTGTAGTACATCAGAAACTATGCTTATATATGTTTTTGTGTCCTTGGCAGTTGGGTGAAAATAAATTTGGTTTACTACTAGTGTAGAATTTGCACTGTGGACAGGTCTTATCACGGAAATATTTATGTTACGTGTTCCTTGCACATGAAGTGGCTTGGGCTGTTAGAGCTAATTTGATGTTTGCGGTTAGACCTATCAACCGGTAGGGTGTAATCAGAAACATTGACTCCGGTCGCTGTGCTGCTGACGAATGAAATTCAGACCAGATCACTGTTTCCGGCTTGTCGTTTGCCACCTTTTTCTCTGCTTGTTTTGTTAACTGCGCAAGAATTAAGAATCTGAACTGTTGAATATGTATTCTTAATGACCTTTCTGTTTTGGCATTAGTAGCCATTTGCAACAGTCTTAGGAAAAATGAGCTGGCTTGAGCTGTCAAGGCACAGTGACGTTGATCTAAGGAGTGCTGTTGGGTAGCATATAGTATGGCACAGACGCTAAATGGGGACTGTGTGACATGTATTGTAATATTTCTGCGACAGATGCCTGATGTTGCTAAATTCTAGTGCCTGTTGGTTTCTAAGAAGGACAACAAGTGAGTAATATTTAATTGATATTCTCGATATTCATTGATGTTATGTATTTGGTTTCTTATTTTTTTGCTGCTTTTGAAATTTAATGTTCTAAGATGGATTAGAAGTGACTGATATTTAATTGCTATCGTGGATGTTCATTGACGTTATGTATTTTATTTCTTCTGTAAGTCTGCAGGCTTTCGTGGCCGTTGTCACTGTAGTTAAAATCTCCTATGTTATGAGGCCTTGTAAAATTCCCTCTAAAATAATCGAAGTTTTGACTCCTCCGCCGGGATCTTTCTCACGGTCTTCCGGTGTCCACTACTGCTAGAACACTGTCAGAGACCAGTGTCGCGTTCTCTTATAAAGGGGAGTTTTCCCGCGTTGGTGCTGGAGAACTGGTAATATTGCTTACAATTCTTATGGCTACCATTGGTTGGCCAATGGCATAGACTGATGTTCCCGCAATGTTGCAGAAGAAAGGGCGTTATTGGCTACACTCATGTGTCATTGGATAGAAAGGCACTGTTCCACACTTACTGGAGAAGGATTATTGGTAGAAATACGTCGTACTGCATTTGGCTGGCCGCCTTCATTGGCTAGATGCGAAGCGGATAGAGCAAAGGAGTGGGAATGTGTACCCAAGATATTATTGTCCGCCGAGATGACTTGCAGCGCGTTGTTTATTTTGCTCGCACACCGCGGCGCATATTCACTTCCGTGATGGCAGGGAGCCACGATGCCGGAAGCCTATAGAAGTTATCTTTATTGAAATTAGGTACATTCTTGGAAATTTCACCCGCTTCTCGGAACTTTGTTCTATAAATGTTTGTTTCCTTAGCCAGCACACGTACGTTATTAAAATCGATTAGAGTTACAGTTCTCATGATGTTCCGCTACTGCCGATTTTACTCTTTGATTTAGCCGCGTGCGCTGTTCGTGTTCCTCAATGCGTTCTTTAACAATTCTTCCCGTTTCGCCTATATACACTGTGCCGTAGCAACATTGTTCTTGTGAAGACAATCAGGTGCATCCGTTTTTCGTCGGAAAAAATCTTTTTGTTTTCACTAAAGAAAGATGTCTGAATACCATTTTTCTTTATAATTTTGCTTAAGCGGTCAGTGATCCTAGAAACGTACGGTAACCTAATGGACTGAGAAGGCGGCTCCTCGTCATTTAGCGTGATCAATATTCCTCCTAAAAGCCCTGCCGATCGAACAACTACCATAGTCATTTGCCTTCAATGTCCTCTTTAAAAAATTCAACCCCAATTCCAAGTTGTCATCGCTGATACGGAAGGCACGCGAAGACAGTGTTAAGCACTGCTTGCTTCTGGGCTGGGTGTTGGTGCGAAGTGGCATCTAAATACCTGTTTGTGTTAGTCGGCTTTTTATACACTCCGTGACAGTGTTATCAGATCTTCTGTATACCAACACATCTAGGAACGGGAAACCGACCTCACTCTCAACCTGCAAGATAAATTTGATTTTGATGCGAATTCAGCTGCAGAAATTGTGGAACGCATAAAGTTGTTCTTCGCTGTGTGGCCGTATAACAAATGTATCGTCTACATAGGGGAGCCAATAGGAAGAGTTCAAAGGAACGCTTCTTAATGCCTGTTGCTCAAAATGTTTCATAAAAATGTCAATGGCGGAATGGGTGAGTCCATAGGAAGGCGGTCAGCCTGTTCAAGAAATTCACTATTGTATTTAAAATAGCTCGAACGAAGACATTATTTAGTTAAGTAACAAACATCTCCTCCCCCCATGAACCATGGACCTTGCCGTTGGTGGGGAGGCTTGCGTGCCTCAGCATACAGATGACCGTACCGCAGGTGCAACTACAACGGAGGGGTATCTGTTGAGAGGCCAGAAAACGTGTGGTTCCTGAAGAGGGGCAGCAGCCTTTTCAGTAGTTGCAAGGGCAGCAGTCTGGATGATTGACTGATCTGGCCTTCCAACACTAACCAAAACGGCCTTGCTGTGCTGGTACTGCGAACGGCTGAAAGCAAGGGGAAACTACAGCCGTAATTTTTCCCGAGGGCATGCAGCTTTACTGTATGATTAAATGATGATGGCGTTCTCTTGGGTAAAATATTCCGGAGGTAAAATAGTCCCCCATTCGGATCTCCGGGCGGGGACTACTCAAGAGGACGTCGTTATCTGGAGAAAGAAAACTGGCGTTCTACGGATCGGAGCGTAGAATGTCAGATCCCTTAATCGGGCGGGTAGGTTAGAAAATTTAAAACGGGAAATGGATAGGTAAAAGTTAGATATAGTGGGAATTAGTGAAGTTAGGTGGCAGGAGAAAAAAGACTTTTGGTCAGGTGAATACAGGGTTATAAATATAAAATCAAATAGAGGTAATGCAGGAGTAGGTTTAATAACGAATAAAAAAATATGAGTGCTGGTAAGCTACTACAAACAACATAGTGAAAGCATTATTGTGGCCAAGATACACGAAGCCCACTCCTACGACAGTAGTACAAGTTTATATGCCAACTAGCTCTGCAGATAACGAAGAAATTGAAGAAATGTATGATGAAATAGAAGAAATTATTCAGATAGTGAAAGGAGACGAAAATCTAATAGCCATGTGTGACTGGAATACGATAGTAGGAAAAGGAAGAGAAGGAAACGTAGTAGGTGAATATGGATTGGGGGGAAGAAATGAAAGAGGAATCCGCCTGGTAGAATTTTGCACAGAGCATAACTTAATCGTAGCTAACACTTGGTTCAAGAATCATAAAAGAAGGTTGTATACCTGGAAGAATCCTGGAGATACTAAAAGGTATCAGATAGATTATATAATGGTAAGACAGAGATAGGAACTAGGTTTTAAATTGTAAGACATTTCCAGGGGCTGACGTGGACCCTGACCACAATCTATTGGTTATGAACTGTAGATTAAAACTGAAGAAACTGCAAAAAGGTGGGATTTTAAGGAGATGGGACCTGGATAAACTGACTAAACCAGAGGTTGTACAGAGTTTCAGGGAGAGCATAAGGGAACAATTGTCAGGAATGGGGGAAAGATATACAGAAGAAGAAGAATGGGCAGCTCTGAGGGATGAAGTAGTGAAGGCAGCAGAGGATCAAGTAGGTAAAAAGACGAGAGCTAGCAGAAATCCTTGAGTAACAGAAGAAAAAAATGAATTTAATTAATGAAAGGAGAAAATATAAAAATGCGGTAAATGAAACAGGCAAAAAGGAATACAAACGTCTCAAAAATGAGATCAACAGGAAGTGCAAAATGGGTAGAGGACAAATGTAAGGATGTAGAGGCTTGTCTCACTAGGGGCAAGATAGATACTGCCTACAGGAAAATTAGAGAGACCTTTGGAGAAAAGAGAGTCACTTGTATGAATATCAAGAGCTCAGATGGAAACCCAGTTCTAAGCAAAGAAGGGAAAGCAGAAAGGTGGAAGAAGTATATATAGGGTCTTTACAAGGGCGATGTACTTGAGTAAAATATTATGGAAATGGAAGAGGATGTAGATGAAGATGAAATGGGAGATACGATACTGCTTGAAGAGTTTGACAGAGCACTGAAAGACCTGAGTCGAAACAAGGCCACGGGAGTAGACAACATTCCATTAGAACTACTGACGGCCTTGGGAGAGCCAGTCCTGACAAAACTCTACCATCTAGTGAGCAAGATGTATGAGACAGGCGAAATACCCTCACACTTCAAGGAGAATGTAATAATTCCAATCCCAAAGAAATCAGGTGCTGACAGATGTGAAAATTACCGAACTATCAGTTTAATAAGTCACAGTTGCAAAATACTAACGCGAATTCTTCACAGACGAATGGAAAAACTTATAGAAGCCGACCTCGGGGAAGTTTGGATTCCGTAGAAATGTTGGATCACGTGAGGCAATACTGACCTTACGACATATCTTAGAAGAAAGATTAAGAAAAGGCAAACCTATGTTTCCAACACTTGTAGACTTAAAGAAAGCTTTTGACAACGTTGACTGGAATACTCTTTCAAATTCTAAAGGTGGCAGGGGTAAAATACAGGGAACGAAACGCTATTTACAATTTGTACAGAAACCAGATGGCAGTTATAAGAGTCGAGGGACATGAAAGGGAAGCAGTGGTTGGGAAGGGAGTAAGACAGGGTTGTAGCCTCTCCCCGATGTTATTCAATCTGTATATTGAGCAAGCAGTAAAGGAAACAAAAGAAAAATTTGGTGTAGGTATTAAAACCCATGGAGAAGAAATAAAAACTTTGAGGTTTGCCGATGACATTGTAATTCTGTCAGAGACAGCAAAGGACTCGGAAGAGCAGTTAAACGGAATGGATAGGGGCTTGAAAGGAGGATATAAGATGAACATCAACAAAAGCAAAACGAGGATAATGGAATGTAGTCGAATTAAGTCGGGTGATGCTGAGGGAGTCGGATTAGGAAATGACACACAAAGTAGCAAAGGAGTTTTGGTATTTGGGGAGCAAATTAACTGATGATGGTCGAAGGACAGGGGATATAAAATGTAGACTGGCAATGCCAAGGAAAGCGTCTCTGAAGAAGAGAGATTTGTTAACATCGAGTATTGATTTAAGAGTCAGGAAGTCGTTTCTGAAAGTATTTGTATGGAGTGTAGCCATGTATGGAAGTGAAACATGGACGACAAATAGTTTGGACAAGAAGAAAATAGAAGCTTTCGAAATGTGGTGCTACAGAAGAATGCTGAATATTAGACGGGTAGATCACATAACTAATGAGGAGGTATTGAATAGAATTGGGGAGAAGAGGAGTTTGTGGCACAACTTGACAAGAAGAAGGGACTGGTTGGTATGACACGTTTTGAGGCATCCAGGGATCACAAATTTATCATTGCAGGGCACTGTGGAGGGTAACATTCGTAGAGGGAGACCAAGAGATGAATACACTAAGCAGATTCAGAAGGATGTAGGTTGTAGTAAGTACTGGGAGATGAAGGACCTTGCACAGGATAGAGTAGCAAGGAGAGCTGCATCAAACCAGTCTCAGGACTGAAGACCACAACAACAACAACAACAACAACAACAACCAACATCTGGAGCAACCTTCTCGCTAATGATCTCCATTGTATCTGATACTGGGATATCAGTAAGTAACGATGTCACATCCAAGCAAACAAGAATGTCACCTACAGATATCTTCACTGTACGTATAATTTTTAAAAATTGTTTCCAATCTTCGACGAAAGTATTTTCTTTACCAACTAGTTTTCTCAGTTTTCCAGATAAAAGACGTGCAACAAAATAAGTCGGCGAGTTAATCCCACTGACGATAGGCCTCAAAGCAACCCATTCTTTATGTGTTTTGGATAGTCCATACATTCAGGGCGAGATAGGTATTAGAGGTGTCAGATTCTTTGTAATAGAGCTGTCCAGTCTGGAGTCTGATATCCGGTTATTCTCTTGCCCGACGATTCTGTTTGTTTGATCGCTTTTTAGATTGCGATACACCGTATCAGCTAGTAGCTGTTCCATAGCAGAAGGAGGAATTTCATCCAATAACTCTTCTCCAGCGTAAGTGTGGAATAGTGTCTTCGTATCCAATGACGATGGGCTGCCAATTGTATCCACAGGAGTATAAACAATAACGCCCTTTCTTCTGTATCAGTGCGGGAATATTAACCTATGACGAAGGCCCTCCAAAGCTAGCCATAAGAATTTTAACCAACACTACTACTTCCCCTTCACGAACGCAGTAAAGTCCCCTCTATAAGAGAACGTGACACTGGTCTCTGACAGTGTTCTAGCAGTAGTGGACACTGGAAGATCCTTTGGAAGATCCCAGATGAGGGCTCGAAATGTCGATTATTTTAAAGGAAATATGACACGGCCGAATATCCCAGAAGATTTTAACTTCATTTTGCTTTTTATTTTTAAATTATTGAAACTGTTTCAAATTTGACGATGGTAGTAGCGTATTGTGTGTCAAACGCCTTCCTGGAAGGAAAGGTTGACAAAAGAAAACAAATGAAACTCGTTTGCGCATGTACGAGGGTAATCCCAAAAGTAAGGTCTCCTATTTTTTTTGTAAGTACATAGACCTGTTTATTTCTACAATGGTTTACATCAGTTTACAGCTTGAACATTTAGCTATTTTTCGACATAATTACCATTTTTGAAGATGCAGTTTTTGTACGCCCATGTCATACCAGCTCGCCGCCATGCTGTTCAGAAAGTTATGAACCTCTTCTTTCACCTCGTCGTAGGAGCTGAATCGCTTTACAGCCAAATGTTCTTTTAACCTATGGAGCAGGGCGCCAAGTCAGGACTATAAGGTGGGTGGGTGGGTGATTATGTTCCACTGAAACTGTTACAGGACAGCAACAGTTTGCCGAGCAATGTGTGGGCGAGCGTTGCCATGGAGAATGTGTACGCCCTTGCTCCACATTCCTCTTCTCCGGTTTTGAATTGCCCGTCTGAGTTTTTTGAGAGTCTCACAGTGCCTGTCAGCGTTAATTGTGGTCCCAGAGATTCAGCTCTGACAACGAGGTGAAAGAAGATGTTCATAACTATCTGAACAGCATAGCGACGAGCTGGTATGACATGGGAATACAAAAACTGCCACAGCATCTACAAAAATGCTTCAACGGAACTGGTGATTATGCCGAAAAACAGCTAAATGTTCAAGCTGTAAACTGATGTTAACTACTGCAGAAATAAACAGGTCTATGTACTTACAAAAAAAAAATAGTAGACCCTACTTCTGGGATTACCCTCGTATTCTCCTCTCAACCCAGCACCGCCCACAATCCTCTTCTTGCTACACTATTTCTCTTAATTGTGTACTAACCCGTAAATCTTGCGTGTGACACAAAGCCTAGTCGAGAACTATTATACTGATCTCTGGGTACCTTAGTTTTGAATTGGTAGTCGTGAGGAAGCTTCAGATCGCTGGTGTTTTGAGTCGGAAACGAAAGTTTGTAGCAGGTAGTTAATTTCTGGTACGTGGACAAGTCTGTCTTGTAACTCGTCATGCAGCGATCCGAATCTCGAAAGTAGGTATGTACTTGGATGGAAAGTCGGCACGTGGAGAGGACTGATTTACCATTTGAAGTAGCGTAGATCGCCTTCTGAACGAACGCAATGCTTTCAGATGTCAGTACCCATTCATAGACGTGTAAAAGGTTATGACAGACACTCTTCACGACATCCATGAAGGTAATACGAACATGGCTCACGAATAGCCTGAGAGACACCTTCTCTCCCAGTAACGCTAATAAGAGCAAGCAGGAGAGTGTCTACATAAGTAGGGTGGAAGAGCTTACGAGGAGGCCCACCAGAGTGCGCCTTTGGTGTCGCGCTCTCACGCCTGCTCTCAGCTGGCAGAGTGCGCTACGTACAAAGGCGTTAACCTGGGCCCTGCACACTGATTTAATCTATCAGGGCGGCTCACTTAAGCGTTCATTACGCCGCAGTAGAGAGATTTACTCTTGAATAAGCTACAGGTGGCGGAAACGGGGCCCTTTCCCATACTCTCCTATAATGTTTTCGTATCCGTAATCCTTATTCTACTTCAGACTACGAAGATGATGGTGAATCTACTGAAAATATGAATGCTTAATACTTTAACGAACAAGAGTAAACATCAATTATACGATTGTATTGAGACGCATTTATTGTAATCTAACACACACATTATGTAAGGAGCAATTTTTTATTTCTTTCGCATTTGTGTTTCACTTGAAGGTTGCTAAGTTCTCACAAGTTGTTCATAACATTTTGGAAACACTATCTGAGTTCACTTCTTTGGCACACCACATCTTTATTACTACTATTAGGTAAACGTAACATTGTACGATGTAATTATTCAAAACACACTGCTGGTAAAAAAAAAAAAAAAAAAAAAAATTGTACACCCTTCTAGAGGTTTCCAGTTTACTTAAAACCTATTGTTGCAACAGCGCATATGGAGTACATGAAATGATTGTATTTACAGATCGACAGAACAAGCAGTCCTGACGTACCAGACATCGACCCATGCTGCTACATACAAATTAGTACTTGTCTAGTGTCGACGGGTGATAATACAGGCACCAAATCTGGCATCCATTCGTTCACATAAATGGCGATTACAGTCCTGTGGCATGTTATGCCATTCCCGCTCGACCTGTTGGCGAAGTTCGGTAAGAGTTGTTGGGTGATGAATCATACGAGTCACTTCTCGTTCCATCATACTCCACACGTGCTCGACTGGAGACAAGTTTCGATATTGTGATGGCCAGGGAAGTTGCTGCACTTTTTGCAGACTACGTTGAGCTTTATGGGTTGTGTGTTGCCGAGCATGTCGTGTTAGAACACCACACCACCTTTCTGCTGAAAGAACGGCAAAACTAAGAGGCTAACCACATTCTGCACATACCGAGCCTTAGTTAGCCTTCCCTCGAGAAACACCAAAGATGGAAGAGAGTTTTATCTTATCTTCTTCCGGATCATAAGAACTAGGGATGAGCCAGTGTGTCTTCCACGAATGCACTCTGAGACCACGCTCACAACGTCTATGTTGTACGCGTAAGCGACCATCATTTGCGTACTAGCAGAACCTGATTTCATCGCTAAAGACAACGGCGCGCCATTCCATCTTCGAAGTTACTCTGACTTCACCAGTCGAGTCGTCCACCTCGATGCTGTGGCACGAGTGGAAGACGGACAAGAAGTTTGGGTGCCGGTAGCCTCGTTGTTAATAACCGGTTCACAATAATTCGTTAACCGGTTCACCATAATTCGTACTGACAAGTCTGGGGCCACAAATCCTCTTATTTGCGCTGTCGTAGCTGTACGGTTTGCCACTGCTGCCTTTACAATACGACGATAGTAGCGGGCATCTGTGCTGCGTAGACATCCAGAAACTCATCTGCTGGTGTGAGAGTTTTCACGTGACCACTGATACCAGCATCGTTGCACAACTGACGCAGAACGTTCAACTTGGTGGCAATTCCCCGAAAGTACCATCCTGCGGCTCTGAAGCCCACAATTTGACCCCCATCTAAACTCACCCAGTTGGTTGTAGCAAGCACAAGTGCGTCTCCATGGCATGGTTGTCTGCTTGCTTCATAGGTTTGCACCACATTGAGGTTTCTGGAGTATTCCCTATAGGAAGGTAAACACAAATTGCGCTGTGGTAGTTGTCACTACGCTACCTGCTAGCGGACGATCCTGAAACCAGGTAGCATATGCCGTCAAGGGATCAAAATCGATGTCGTATTCCGAAGTGTACTATTTTTTTCCGATATTTGTAAAGGACGATCAAATAGTTTCGCTAGAGTAAATTGCAGCAGCATATATGAACCCCAGTGCAACATCGATAAGGGGCCCCCCAGGGGGTCCACAACTCTTTTGTGGATACGTGCGTAGCGAGCACGGGACACCGAGCTAATGTGGCCTTCCTTCCTTTCCAGGCTGCATACCTTCCCTTTCCGCATCCTTCCCCATCCTCCATCTTCGCCCCTCCACCCCTCACCTCTGGCTCTTTCCTTCCCTTTCTCCCCATCTGGGAGTATGGTTTGTGCCTACGTCCGGAGACGGACGCTCAAAAATGTAACGCATTCTTCGCCTTCTTTGCTTGTATGTCTTCTTCCTTCCTTTGTACTTCTCTTTTCCTTACCCCTTCTCTTTACGCTTTTCTCCGCTGCTTCTTTCCTTTCCTTTCTCTTTCTTCCTCCCTGTGCGTGTCTGAAGGCCGACCCACGCATTTTTGTGCGTAGCCGGTGACGGGGTAACGCGTAATTCCCTGCCCCGGGTAGACAGGTAGGACACGTACGTACCCCCTGGTAACGGCCAGGCCCAGGGAGGGGCGATTACCCGAGCTGATACCTTCCGAAAGTGCCGATGGTCCCTCCGTCCGTTTGTCGGGAGGTGTGACCTGAGGTGTGAACAATCACCTAAGGCGGGAGTGCCCTCAGGTAGGGCCCCCACAAGGGAGGAGCGCGCCATTGGAGACGCCGGTAATCATGGGAGATTCTTCCGCAATGGTTTCCTCACCTTCCATTATGTCTGCTCACAAACGTAAGTATACTGAGTCTCAGCCACAAACGGTTCTTCCATCGTTGCCACAGTTCCTTGTAGTTTCTCGGTCTGACGAAGGTCACGACTTCTCCACGGTCAACCCTTTCATTATTCAGAAAGGTGTCGACGCAATTGCCGGTCCTGTAAAGTATTGTTCCAGATTACGGAATGGCATCTTGTTGTTAGAAACAGTCAGTGCCCTCCAGGCACAAAAATTGCTGCGTACTTCACTGCTCCACACCTTCCCTGTCCGGGTTGACGCGCACCCCACTTTAAATTCCTCTCGTGGAGTCGTTTATACACGCTCCCTTGATGGATTGTCTGACGAAGAAATTCAGCACTACCTGTCTGACCAGGGCGTAACGGCTGTTCATAGAATTATGAAAAGGGTTGACACGAACATCATTCCAAACCGCACTGTCTTCTTGACATTTGACAAAGTTCAACTTCCATCGAAAATCAAAGCAGGCTATGAGGTAATTTCCGTTCGCCCTTACGCCCCAAACCCTACGCGTTGCTATCGGTGTCAGCGGTTCAATCACACCAGCCTGTCCTGTTCCAATCCGGCCAAATGTGTTACGTGTGACAAGGATACCCATGAGGGTGCTTGTCCACCTCCATCCCCTCGCTGCATCAACTGTATGGGTGACCACGCTGCTTCCTCTCGATATTGCCCCGTTTTTAAGGACGAAAAGCTCATCCAGGAAATCAGAGTGAAGGAAAAGGTGTCGACTTTTGCTGCTCGAAAATTATTCGCCAGTCGTCTCAGACAGGAAAATACCGCACTGTCCTTGCTTCTCCTCGGCCAACAAAGGAGGCGGCCACGCAGACTTGCGACCTCACCTTTAGTGCCACGGTCGTCAGATCGGCCAGCGCGAAGATCGCCCGTTCAACCTCACCAGTTTCTCCTGCCCACTCTATGGCTCACCCTTCATCGGGTTCTGCTAAATCTCGAGCCCAAAAGTCAGACACCAAGACTTCGAAAAAAGAGCATACTCGTGAAGATTTTTTACGTACCCCAACTTCACAACCATCGGTTCCTCCGTCATCTAAACATCATAATTCCAAGAAGGCTACAAAGAAACCCAGTTCATCTCCTTCTCCGCCAAGGCGTGTCCCGTCTACAGCACCACCTGGCGGAAATCGCCCTCGGCCGTCTTCTGTGTCGCCGAGGCGCACTGCTGGCGGCCGATCAACCGGCCGATCGCTGGTGGCAGGAGCTGCTCCTGAACAACCTATGGATCAGGATCTTCTGCCTTCGGCCCTATGTCCATTATCCACTGGAATATCCGCGGCTTTCGAGCCAATTGGGATGAATTGTCGATCCTCTTACGATCCTACTCGCCGGTCATCTTCTGTCTTCAGGAAACAAAGCTGCGTCCCCATGACCGCTTTGTTCTCCCTCATTTTCATTCCGTCCGATATGATCTCCCCTCTGCTGAAAGCACTCCAGCTCACGGAGGACTCATGATTCTTCTCCATAATACTCTCCATTATCACCCAATTCACTTAAACACTTCCTTCCAAGCGGTCGCCGTCCGTCTTTCCCTTTCTGGATACACGTTCTCTCTTTGTACTGTATACATTCCATCGTCCACACCAATGGCACGAGCTGATCTCCTTCATCTTCTTGGTCTGCTTCCACCCCCCTATTTGCTGGTTGGGGACTTTAATGCCCACTACCCGCTCTGGGGATCTCCACATCCTTGTCCACGTGGCTCCCTATTGCTAGACATCTTCCATCAAGTGGGTCTAGTTTGCCTCAACACTGGGGTCCCTACATTTTTGTCTGCCTCCACGACAAATTTATCTCATTTGGATCTTGCGGTCGGTACTGTTCCGCTACCTCGGCGCTTCGAATGGTTCGCCCTTGATGACACACATTCGAGTGACCACTTTCCATGTGTCCTCCGACTGCAGCCTCAACTGCCATGTATGCGCCCGCGACGCTGGAAGTTTGACCAAGCCGATTGGACACTTTTTTCGTCTCTATCGACATTCGATGACCGTCACTCTCCCAGCGTCGATGATGAGGCCACACATATTACCGACGTTATTGTTATAGCTGCGGAACGTTCAATACCACGCACCTCCGAATTGCCCCGGCGCCCCCCAGTTCCTTGGTGAAACGAGGCATGCCGTGACACAATACGTGAGCGGCGGCGTGCTCTTCGCGTTTTCCGCCACCATCCTACTTTGGCCAACTGTATCCGCTATAAGCAGTTCCGTGCGCGATGCCGTCGTGTCATCCGCGATAGCAAGAAGGCATGCTGGAAATTCTTTATTAGCTCATTTAACACCTTCACTCCCTCCTCAGAAGTTTGGAGTCAGCTTCGACGGTTCTCAGGCGCGCCTAGTTTCTCCCCGGTCTCTGGGCTCACTATCGCGCATGATACATTAGTGAACCCCGTCGCAATTTCTACCTCATTGGGTCAGCACTTTGCTGAGATTTTGAGCGCGTCCAATTACCCGCCAGCGTTTCTCCCGAAGAAGCGTGCAGCGGAAGTGCGACCTCTTGCTTTCTCCTCTCCAAATCGCGAAAGCTACAATACTGTTTTCTCCATGCGGGAACTCCAACATGCACTCTCTTCTTCTCGCTCCTCCGCCCCGGGACCGGATGGTATCCACGTCCAAATGTTGCTGCATTTATCAACCCATAGTCTGCATTACCTCCTTCGCCTTTATAATCGAATTTGGACCGACAGTACTTTTCCCAGACGAAGGCGGGAAGCTGTCGTCGTTCCTATTCCGAAACCTGGAAAGGACAAACATCTCCCCTCTAGCTATCGCCCCATTTCTCTTACGAGTAGTGTCTGTAAGATTTTGGAGCGTATGGTGAATTACCGTTTAGCTTGGTGGCTGGAATCCCGCAGTCTTTTAACACCTGCCCAATGCGGATTCCGAAAGCATCGTTCTGCAGTTGACCATCTTGTTGCTCTCTCCACTTATATCATGAACAATTTTCTCCGGAAACGCCAAACAGTAGCAATATTTTTTGATCTGGAGAGAGCATACGGTACCTGTTGGAGGACAGGCATCCTCCGCACACTGTTCTCTTGGGGCTTTCGAGGTCGGCTGCCCCTTTTTCCTCAAGAATTTATGGCAGAGCGCACATTTAGGATGCGGGTGAACACTACTCTCTCCCGTACTTTCTCCCAAGAAAACGGGGTACCCCAGGGCTCCGTGCTGAGTGTTGTACTGTTTGCTATTGCCATAAATCAAGTTATGGATTGTCTCCTTCCTGATGTCTCGAGCTCCCTCTTTGTGGACGATTTTGCGATCTACTACAGCTCTCAACGGACCAGCCTTCTTGAACGAGGTCTTCAAGGATGTCTCGATCGCCTCCACTCTTGGAGCATCGAAACCGGCTTCCGTTTTTCTCCCAGTAAGACCGTTTGTGTTAATTTTTGGCGACGTAAGGAGTTTCTTCCACCCTCCTTACATCTGGGACCTGTCAACCTTCCGTTTTCAGACGTCGCTAAATTCTTGGGTCTTATGTTTGACAGAAAACTATGCTGGTCCTCCCACATTTCGTATCTTTCGTCTCGCTGTCTGCGATCCCTCAACACCCTCCGTGTCTTGAATGGTACCTCCTGGGGAGCGGACCGAGTGGTTCTTCTCCGCCTCTATCGCGCCTTAGTGCGCTCGAAATTGGACTTTGGAAGCATAGTCTACTCCTCTGCTCGGCCGTCTATTCTTCGGCGTCTCGACTCTATCCACCACCGTGGATTACGTTTAGTGTCTGGAGCTTTTTACACCAGCCCTGTGGAAAGCCTTTATGCTGAGACTGCTGAACCTCCGCTGTCCAATCGGCGAGCAGTTCTTCTGAGTCGTTATGCTAGCCATCTGTCTTCCATGCCTGCTAATCCAGCCCACGACATTTTTTTCGACGCCTCCTTTGATGTAGGGTATGCAGGCCGCCCCTCCTCCCTACTACCACCGGGAGTCCGCTTCCGTCAACTGCTGCATTCTCTTTCCTTCCGCTTTCCTAAAACCTTCTTGACAACTTGGGGTACAGCACCGCCTTGGCTGCGTCCCCGGATCTGCCTGATCCGTGACCTTTGTCGATTTCCCAAGGATGTTACCCCTTCACTTGTTTATCGTCAGGCATTTGCTGCTCTATGTGCACAAATGAAGGAAGCAACATTTATTTACACCGATGGCTCGAAATCATCGTTAGGTGTAGGGAGTGCCTATGTTGTTGGCGACACCCCAAATCACTTTCGGCTTCCCGACCAGTGTTCGGTCTATACTGCGGAGCTTTACGCTGTTCTCCAGGCTGTCCACTACACCCGCCGCCATCAGCTGATACCGTACGTTATCTGCTCAGATTCTCTCAGCTCTCTCCTCAGTCTCCAAGCTCTTTACCCTGTGCACCCTTTGGTCCACCGGATTCAGGACTGTCTGCGCTTGCTCCACTTGGGGGGCGTCTCGGTGGCGTTCCTCTGGCTCCCGGGACACGTTGGTATCTGTGGAAATGAGGCGGCTGATATTGCGGCCAAGGCTGCAGTCTCTCTTCTCCGGCCAGCTATTCAATCGATTCCCGTCGCCGATCTACGGAGCGTTTTATGTCATCGTGTTACTCTTTTATGGCACGCACATTGGTCGACACTTCCCAATAATAAATTGCGGGACGTGAAAGCTCTTCCTTGTGCTTGGACCTCTTCCTCCCGAACGCGTCGTCGGGAGGAGGTAATTTTAACTAGACTCCGGATAGGGCACTGTCTTTTTAGCCATCGACATCTTTTAAGCGGCGATCCTCCCCCACTCTGTCCCCACTGCTCTCAGCTGTGGACGGTAAGACACCTTTTAATTGAGTGCCCATATTTTAATCCGTTACGCTCCCGTCTACAGCTGTCGCCTGATATATCGTCGATTTTAGCAGATGACACGCGCTCAGCTGATCGCGTTCTCGAATTTATTAGTGCCAGTGAAATGACGTCCGTCATTTGAAGCTTTTTTTGGGGACAACCAACCATTTGCTGTAGAGGATTTTTAAGCATTCGTTCTGCTTTTAGTTTCTCCCATTTTATGACTTTCGCTCCCATTGCTGCTGATTTCCATTTTCGGTTTTCTACTGTTTCCTAAGTGACGGACCGGGCGCTAATGACCATAGCAGTTTTGCGCCCTAAAACCAAAACAAAAAAAAACCGATAAGGGGAGTCTAAACACGAGCATGTAGGCAATGAGTTAGTGTGGCCTTCGAACGGAAACTTTTTCATCGCCTCTTATGCACATTTGGTGTTTGCTATTACTGTTTACAGTCTGTCGTTCGTTCTAGACTTTAACACGCTTATAGTTCTGTACTGTTGAGCGTATTATGTATGTCCACAGCTGTTTGTGCTAAACTACAGTGATGTTACAAAACAACCGGTATAGGTGTGCGCATTCAAATACAGAGATATGTAAACACGCAGAATATGGCGCTGCGCACGGCAACGCCTATATGAGACAAAAAGTGTCTATAGCAGTTATTAGGTCAGTTACTGATGCTACAATGAAAGTTTATGAAGATGTAAATGAGTTTCCACGTGGTGTTACAGTCGGCTCACGAGCGATGGTACTCAGCTCTCCGAGGTAGCGATGAAGTGAGGGCTTTCCCGTACGACAATTTCACGAGTGTACCGTGAATAACAGGAATCCGGCAAAACATCAAATCTCTGACATCGCTGCGGTTGGAAAAAAATCCCGCAACAACGGGACCAACGATGACTGAAGAAAATCGTTCAACGTGACAAGTGCTACCCTTCCGCAAATTTCTGTAGATTTCAATGCTGGGCTATCGACAAGTGTGAACCATTCAACGAAACACCATCGATGCGGGCTTTCAGAGCTGAAGGCACGACACAAAGCTTTACGCCTCGCCTGGACCCATAACACCGACAGTGGATTGCTGATGACTGGAAACAGTAATAGAGACCACCTCATAATCCATGGACCCTTCACGTCCGCAGGGAACTGTTAAAGCTGGCAGAGGCTCTGTAATGGATGTGGGGTGTGTGCAGTTAGAGTGATATGGGACCATTGATATGTCTCCATATGACTCTGGCAGATGACACGTACGTAAGCGTCCTGTCTTATCACTTGCGTTCAGTGATGTCGGTTATGCATTGCGACGGACTTGGGTAATTTCAGCTGGACAATGCGACGGCCCATACGTCTAGAATTGCTATATAGTGGCTCTTCTGAGTTTAAATACTTCCGCTGGCCACCAAACTCCACACACATGGCCAGCCGGGTTGGCCGGGCGTTCTAGGCGCTGCAGTCTGGAACCGCGCGACCGCTGCAGTCGCAGGTTCGAATCTTGCCTCAGGCACGGATGTGCGTGATGTCCTTAGGTTAGTTAGGTTTCAGTAGTTCTAATTTCTAGGGGACTCATGACCTCAGATGTTAAGTGCCATAGTGCTCAGAGCCATTTGAACCACACACATGAACATTACTGAGCATATCTTGGATGCCTCGCAACATGCTGTTCAGAAGAGATCCCTACTCCCTCGCAGTCTGCAGCCCTGCAGGATTCATGGTGTCCATTCCCTTTAGCACTACCTCAGATATTAGTCGAGTCCATGCAACATCGTGTTGCGGCACTTTTGCGTGCTCGCGGCGGCGGAAAATGACATTAGACAGGTGAACCAGTTGCTTTGGCTCTTCAGTGTAGTAAGACACGGTAGTAATACGAAGGCCATACTGAAAGTCATGAGCAAACCATTGTTAAAATTCCAGTTCCAATAAGGCAACAACAACTACTGCAAGATCGTGATACATGGACTTCACACTATAGTTTGTGACAGTCTGACGTCATTGTCTGTCACGTGACCACATGCTACACCTCGATAATGGCCGTCATCAGTGTGTCGCTTCGGCGCATGCTTTCATTCAATTCCATGTTAAAGCGGGAACATGTGCCGCTGAAATTCATCTCACGCATATGCCTTCGGAAATGGGCTGCCAGTAATGTTACGAAAACGGTTAACATTTCAAAGACAGAAACATCCAGGATGAGACTGTAGTGGCCTTCGTCGAACTGCCTTCACATAAGTCAACGAGGAAAGAGTTGACAAGATCGTTAGAGTAGACCGGCGTGTCGCAGTGTCACAGTGGATTAAATCACTGCAAAATTTGCAGGAGGGTGCAGTGTAATGTAAGGAATGATTCGAAGGTTACATTGTAAAAACGTTTGTGCTCGTTGGATTCCCCGTCGACCGACGGAAGACCACAAACTTAAGAACCACCACATGAACACTTCTTCAGTTACTTCAAAATGAAAGTGATGTGAGAGGCTATGAAACTGGGAAGTATGTTCAGCAAGTAACTTCGTGAAGCTGAGGTGCACTTTATTGTAAGGGTGTTTTCAAACGTGCGTAACGATGGGAAAAGTGTCCAAACTATAGACACTATGTTAAAATATGGTTGAAGGTATTCACGTTAATATGATGTACTTGATTTGTCAAATAAATAATGATTAAGAATTTTTAAAAATTGTTGATCATTTTCAGTGCGGCTCTCGTATATAAATATTCCCCTATTTCACACACTTAGTTTCACCCAGAATTTTAAAGCGGAAATGATTTCTCACGCATCTTGAAACCGCAGCACTTACACGCATGTACTGTCGGGATGAAAAGTAGCGGAAAGAACGCGAGGGCGATTTGCATGCAGCCCTTATAACTTAAGTTTCTTGCAGGTCCTCTATTTCCTATTATAGCGGTCATTCAAATGAAAACGAGAGAGATGAAAAAAGATAAATCAACTGTTTATTATTTCAAAAGTATTCACCATAACTGTTAATACTATTATCCGACTGCGACACAAGACGTCAGTGCCTTCATAGGAAAATGTTTGCTGTTGTCTGCACCAGTCCGAAGCAAATAGGCGGCCGCGAATGTCTTTCTTCAGAGATCCAAAAATATTTAAATCACCTTACCAAGGTTGTTTCAGATACACTGCAGAATATTCACTGGGAAGCCCTTAGGCATCCTCCATACAATTCCGATCTCTCCCTGTGCAGTTTCTGAAAAAAACCATTTGGGGCCTTTGATTTGCTGCGGACGAAGAGGTGCACGCCTGGCTACAACCGTAAGGAACCACAAACATTTTTCCATTAAGGCAATGACTGTCTTGTCTCACAGTGGGATAAATCTATTAAAACTCATAGCGATTACATTTATAATGATGAACAATTTACTTACTTTAATCCCTCTACCTCGTTTTCATTTGGTTTCCTTTAGAATCACAGGCTTGTAAAATGGCTACCACAATCAATCCAGATATTTGCAAAACACAATAAATATTTTGTAAGGGATGAGACACCTGTTAATGCTTGTAGATACAGATGTATTACCATAAGTGGTACTTCAGACTCTCATTAGCTTCAGAGACAACTGATTCCCGTATCTCTATCACGTAAATCATTTAGCAATAGTTGATAAAATCTATATTTTAATCAAATATTTTGCAAGGTCTAAGATAATTCTCCAAACGATTTGCCAACCAACTAGGCGAGCATTTCTGCATAAACTAATTAATGAACTAACCAGTGGAAACAACAAAGTGCCCGGTTGTATATAACTCCACTTTACTCACGATAGTACGCAGATGTGCAGGTCGAAAGACATCAGTCACCCTTGTTGTCTACCACAATGTTGATAATGAGCAACTAGTTCTGTACATATTTGGACTCTAAATGACATGAGTTACTGTTTTGTTACGGATATGGATTCAAACCCATCACCTGATAACTAATCAAAGCTTTCGTGGCTGGCAGAGACTCTAACGAAGCACCAGTTATACTGCTGTCAAGAATGGAGGCATTTTCGTCCAGTATCATTTAGCAAATTACAAGAAAATTTTTGTACTGCTACGGAACTGCAGTCCACCAACGATTGTTCCTGTTAACTTACAATAAAAGATGACGATTATGGTTTAAGTGACAAGTAACAAAAACGTGCACGTGCTCATACTTTAAATGTAACAAAAGGTTTTGTGTGGGACAGTGATTCGAACTCATCACTCTATCGGATTGTTAACTAAGCTGAAATAAATCTCAGATATCACATTTTTTTCCACCTATAACGATATTTTTTACCCTGAAATGACGAAATAAAATTTTTTTGGCGGATCGAAATTGGAACCCGCCATCAATCTCCGTTCTTTTCTAGCTTTGTTATAGATCGGTTTCTTACATCAGAGGCGAGATGGGCTATCGTTGATATACATTCACAAACTTTCTCCTTCGAACGTGAAAATATTTTGGTGGCACGCACCTACGTACTAGGAAACGATCACAATAACAAAAGATGAGAAATGAGAGTTACCACGGAAAGATATCAGTGTTTTATCTCGCAAGCTGTTTCAGAGTGACTTTAGCGTGGTAAATGGCTTGTAGGTGGTTCTTGAAATCCTCTACCGGGAAATTAATTGTGTAATACGGAATAATCACGTAAGTGTAGAGGTAGGATGTGAGGAAAAAACTGTATCTTACAGTCGACCTCCACGCAGGGCCGGTTCGATACCATTTTACCAGACAAGCAACCTACGATTTAGATCACTGCCCCCCCTATTCCACCTTCTCTGTAATCCCTGTCAGTTTTCACTACTAATTGTGATACACACTGTCTACAAACCTAGCATCTGGACAACCCTCTCTGGTTTGTGCCCCAAGCGACCGCTGCTAATTGATATTTGTCCTGTACAGGTATCTGCAATGGTGGCGCCTCTGACTTCCTTCACACATAGGCATTCCAATCGGCTGTTTGTGTCGCTTGGGCCTTAAACTGGCCATCACTTCACATTTTATGTCATTTCTGACTACCCACGAAGAGGCACTAACATCTGTAGCTAGGAGAGCCACGTTTGAACACGAAATGCTGGGAAGAAAAGTTCTGTGTCTGAATGAGACTCGAAACTCGCACGTATTGTAATGGCTGCAAACGCAGGAAGACATGTTAAGAATCAAAATTATTTTGCAGCAGTAGTTGGTAACGCTCATTCTTGAGAAAGATACGATGAAAACTTTTGGGCTGAACTAGATTTTGAACCCAGACACATACCGTTCGTGGACATCGCGAGTATTAGAAATGTCAGGAACCAATGAAATGTATAGTCCTGGAAGGGTCATTTTCCGCGAAAAGGGAGATTTGAGTTCGGATCCCAGCCGATACCAATTCTTCGAACAAATCAAATTAAAAAAAATAGGAAATAAGTACTGCGTGACTTATCAATTAAAAAATAGAATTTCTAGTCTCACAAAGCTTACTGGTGAAGGAGTTTCTAATTGCCGCAACCTCCATCTCTGTCATCGCCCAATCTAATCCATAATTGCTCCAGTCTTCAATGAATGGAAATCATGTTTAAGATGTATTTGGAACCATGGTACAACCCTACGTTCACCAGAGGTGAGGAGCATGTGTTCTTGTCTGTCAAAAATGGTTACATGAGGACGGAACAATTCCGGTCTCTAGGCTTACAATCTAACATTCGTCCAACGGACTACCAAATTCCACAGTATTGGAGGTCATGAACTTGCCGTACCATACATGCACCACACTGGACGACAAACTGACTCCATGTTCAATACATTCATTTCCTTCTTCGATCGTATCGTCATCCAGCGGCTGCTTCGGCTACACAAGCGAAATCTACACAAGATTTTATAGTCAATGAATCAAAATTACATTACGGCGATCTGTATAGACTGGCAGCACTGTATGCTACGTATGTTCCTATACGAAATACTGACTTCTACCTAAGCTGTTCTGGTGCTGTATCTCTTCGTTATCTAGCGCTTAATATCGCGTAGTGTAAACGCAGACCCCAAGTATGGAGTCCACTCGTTCTTTTAAACTATAAAACTGTATTTATTTTGTCCAACTGAATATCAGAGACCCGTCAATAATACCAATTTATAATGGCTATATATTGCATTTATCCCAATTTATGGTGATATGACATTCGTTACACGAAGCAGGAATGTTATACAACTCTTTCCCATTTGTTTATGATAGTCAGTTGATGGAATTAACGTATTGTTACTTAATTTTGAGAAGTAAGAAAGATGAGAACTGTAGCATACATTTCTGGTATTACAGGGAATATTCGTAGGTTAAGCAAACGTGCTCTACACGCCCGCAGTTTCACTTTGATTCAGGCCACTTTATTGTTCTTCGCACTGGATCAGCTAAGCAAGAAAATAAAACATTTGCTGTTATGTGACGTTGGAGGAGGTAAAGCGTATTTCTCTTAGTACTGTACGTACATACAAGTACATTTTTGATCTGCATGGCAGCCTTGACGGAGAAGCACTTAACTCTGAGTGGACCAGACGCACAGAAGGAAAGATTCTGCGAGGTTCCGTGGGCGGTGCAGCACCTGGCCTCCAGAAATGGACACGACTCGGCACTCTGCGGCCAGAGGTCAGCACCTCCGCCGGCGTGCTCCGTAAATAATGTGATTAGCTTGCATCGGCTGGCAGCTGCGCCCTGCGTGCACACAGCCGCCGGCGGTTTCGATCGCGTCACTGCTTCGGCGTCGTACGCAGAGTTGCTCGGCACATTGCGAAGGACAGCACTCACTGTCCGGGGTTGTTCGGCTGCTTACTTACCCCGTCTTATAATAGATGGGGAAAGGGTGGATTTTTGTCTCAAGTTCGTATTTGATTACTTTCACATGTCACCCTCACCCCACACCCGTCCATTTCCTAAAGCCGTCGGCATACGGACCGTGCTGTCGAACGTTGTCAACGTTGAGCGTGCTAAGTTCAACGTGCTGCTGAACGTTCAGAAACGATGCTACTTGTTCATACGGTACGTGCGCTCCAACGTGGTATACGCGATCACAACGCACTCTAACGGCAGTTGTGGGATGTTTCTAGCTCGTAAATCGCACTGTTTACTAAACGAGAGCTCGTAAAATTCCCACATTAGCGCTATTAAAACGCACATTTCCTCCATCGTCCACGAAAAGGAAAGTGCCATGTCCAATCAATATGGACATAGGCTTATAAAAGTTCCATTACAAACAGTGCGATACAAATTTGCAATACTTCTCCACATACGATAAACATTATTTCATCATTCCTACATTTTAGTAAAACCCCAAGGTCAGCCTTACTTGATCACTGTTCCTATCCAGTAGCAGAATCTTTGCAACATGTTAATTACGAAGCATAAAAGGAAAAGCAGCAAAATATCTTTATACAAGTAGCGCAAACTGTCCTATACATTAATCCAATCGAACAGTCACCTCTCAAGAAAAGGTGAACTTACATTTGCATAACATCAAATATTATAGCGTATACTTACATTAAACTAATAAAGTATCAGAACCTAATAGAAACGCAAATGTTAGGAATGAAATATGGAGGTGTCGAGTCGCGTACCACTACCGAAACATGCTACTTCGTATGAATCACTGACGCAAACCCTTTTTTCTTTTGCATTTTATTCGTTGTTGATCGTTTTGTTTGGTTGTTGCGGACGTCGCATGACATCCGTTCAAGTTCGTTTTGTTGATCCTTCCACTCAGTCTTTTATTACAGAGGCCAACCAGCT
Source organism: Schistocerca cancellata (assembly GCF_023864275.1). Classification (NCBI taxonomy): domain Eukaryota; kingdom Metazoa; phylum Arthropoda; class Insecta; order Orthoptera; family Acrididae; genus Schistocerca; species Schistocerca cancellata. The sequence continues at coordinate 149,915,254 of NC_064633.1, forward strand.
CTCTCACCGAACACCCTGAGCTACCGTGCCGGCGAACGTCAAATATTTCCTTTGCTAAACTAACAACACACTACTGAGACTCAATCACAGCATATTCGCACTTGCTGAAAACCTTAATCGTAGATATCTTACAATTTGAACTTTAACTATAACAAATTGTACCAAGAGCAATGCGTTTTGGGTGGATCTTGAGTGTGTCGCTGCCTTCAAATAGCATACTCTCATAATACGCCAGTTACCATAATTTTTTTGCCACGAAAATGTTTCTCGTTATTATATTGGAACGAATCACACAGTTAACGACGGGTTTTCCAGTGATTCTCAATTTGCTAGTGCCCAGAAACGGCATACAGGGTGTTACAAAAAGGTGCGACCAAACTTTCAGGAAACATTCCTCACACACAAATAAAGAAAAGATGTTATGTGGACATAGAAACAATTGATCGGCGTCTTAGAGAGCACCGAACATTCCAGCCTATGACTCGCGACTGGGGAAGACCTAGAACGACGAGGACACCTGCAATGGACAAGGCAATTCTTCGTGCAGTTGACGATAGCCCTAATGTCAGCGTCAAAGAAGTTGCTGCTGTACAAGGTAACGTTGACCACGTCACTGTGTGGAGAGTGCTACGGTAGAACCAGTTGTTTCCGTACCATGTACAGCGTGTGCAGGCACTATCAGCAGCTGATTGGCCTCCACGGGTACACTTCTGCGAATGGTTCATCCAACAATGTGTCAATCCTCATTTCAGTGCAAATGTTCTCTTTACGGATGAGGCTTCATTCCAACGTGATCAAATTGTAAATTTTCACGATCAACGTGTGTGGGCTGAAGAGAATCCGCACGCAATTGTGCAATCACATCATCAATACAGATTTTCTGTTAACGTTTGGGCAGGCATTGTTGGTGATGTCTTGATTGGGCCCAATGTTCTTCCACCTACGCTCAATGGAACACGTTATCATGATTTCATACGGGATACTCTACCTGTGCTGCTAGAACATGTGCCTTTACGCTCCACGCTCTCCTGACCTCAACCCTCTTGACTTTCATTTTTGGGGGCCAAATGTAGAGATTCTTCGTGCTCGTATTGTTGACGGCTGTGGTACAATACGCCATTCTCCAGGGCTGCATCAGCATCAGGGATTCCATGCGACGGAGGGTGGATGCATGTATCCTCGCTAACGGAGGACATTTCGAACATTTCCTGTAACAAAGTGTTTGAAGTCACGCTGGTACGTTCTGTTGCTGTGTGTTTCCATTCCATGATTAATGTGATTTGAAGAGAAGTAATAAAATGAGCTCTAACATGGAAAGTAAGCGTTTCCGGACACATGTCTACATAACATATTTTCTTTCTTTGTGTGTGAGGAATGTTTCCTGAAAGTTTGGCCGTACCTTTTTGTAACACCCCGTATATACGCATAGGCTAGAAATGAATGCCAACATGGCGCCTCACAAATCCCTACTGAAGCGAGACGGCTTGCGTATGACGTAGGTGGCGTTGTGCCATGTGATTGGTCAACGCTCAGCAGCACGCTCAGGTAATCTGACATGCTAGATACTGCTCTGCACGTTCGGAAAGACTCCCGAACGTGCTATTCCACGCTATGACGTCAGAAAATCGGCACGCTCAACGTTCGGCTGACGGTCCGTGTGCCGACGGCTTAAGAGTGCTTCGCCTGTCTTACTCAAACTGCATTTATCCTTTCAGACAATAAAATACATACGTATGAATTATGAAATACCTCAAGACGTTTTAGTGTAATGGTCGTATGTCCCATTCCTCAAATAGGCTATGTGTGTGTTACTCACAACATTTTATCCTAGAAAGTTAACTATGTGTCTACTTGGTTCGTTTGAAATTCCTCCACATGTTCCCGAGCTATATATACCTATCACAACAACTCCTAGCCCCATACATGAGAGCGCTACAAACGCCCTTGCTTCACCATATTTTTTTTCTCAGTTAGTAAGGCGTAAGTGTAACAAGAATGATATTACTCCAACCATGCCAGAGTTAACCTTTACAGTTCCTAATTTGTTATCGCAGTACCACCTGTATGGATTAAATGATGCAAGAATTGTGACTAGTCGCTGTAAAACACCGAAAACTAAGGGTCCGACGCAAATATAGCTCGTTTTCCATTAATGAACGTTGTATCTATCACTGCCACGACAGTCCACATCACGCATTGTTTCTCATTCTATAAATATAGCACTTCCTGCTGTTCAGCCCGTTGCCAAGTAGGCTTGATCGTCACAACCTTGGGTCTTATTTCCCGAGGTATGCAAATCTAGCGAAGTGTCGCAGAAAAGCATAGAAACTAAGCCACCACTTTCCTTAATTTGGCGTGTAACGTATACAGGATGTCCGGAAAAAACACCGACATACGTTAGAGACAATTTCCTTCTGCAGAGCCGGCCGCTGTGGCCGAGCGGTTCTAGGCGCTACAGTCTGGAACTACGCACCACTACGGTCGCAGGTTCGAATCCTGCCTCGGGCATGGATGTGTGTGATGTCCTTAGGTTATATTTACTATTTGACGTATATCAAGCCTGTAACCAGCAAAGGGTGTTAATTTCATTGTAATTTCGTCCATAGGTTAGTTACGTTTAAGTAGTTCTAATTTATAGGGGACTGATGACCTCAGATGTTAAGTCCCATAGTGCTCAGAGCGATTTCTTTTCCTTCTGCAGAAATAAATTTTAAAAAAATCTGGTAAACATGGGCTCTTAAACGCATACCTAAAGAGATACGAGCACTTGTTCATCTTCAATGCTATGAAACAGATACCTTCTACTGCAAGGTCTTTGCTTCTAATTTTTTGGGGCGGATGAGGTATTGACCAAAATGAGAAAAGTCTAGTAACTTTAAGAGCTATGAGCAGTTGTTCTCTGCGTTAGTGTGAAACACATCTCTTCCACTTAAGGTAGGCATTTTAGAGCCCATGTTTACTACACTTGTTGCTTGTTTTGGCCACAACACCTCCTCCCTAAACATGAAAATCAAAGAACCTGTGGTAGAAGAACTGTATTTCATAGTATCTAAAATGAACTAGTGCTATTGTCTCTTAAGGTACGCGCCATAGAGCCCTTGTTTACTAGATATTTTTTTCTTGTTTTGGTGTAAGGAACCTGTCCCAAACGTTTGTCGGTGTGTTTTTGGGACCCTCTGTATATTTACAGCTGCCCTTCAGACAACCTACCTCTGTATTGGAGATCAAATAATGTCTTCTAACAGCATCTTTGTAAAGAGACTGTAAGCTGCTCACTACATCGTTATTCACACAAATTCATACTCTTGCTATTACATCTCAGCGTTAAAGTACTGAAACATTGATGATGATGATGATGATGACGATGATCGATACTCCGAGATCGATGTCTCGACTGTAGCTGCCAAGGGTGATGGGGCGAGAGGGAGGAGGAGGGGGAAGGGGTAAGCGATAGTGTTAAATAAACTATCATCTTCTACACGCTTAAGTGAGTTATGAAATGTATATGTACGTGTAGGAGAAGATGATGTATCTGTAATTCAGCAGAGATTGTAAGAGTTTAGTTGCAGAGCAACTAAGAGCCGTGCGACTGCTGTGCTTAACAACTCGTTTATTATTGAAATTGCAGTTTGAATTACTCATTTAAGCTTGTTTCTCACATGACTGTATGAAAATACGAACAATAGTACCTGTCGACAAGAGGACGAATACTGCTTAAAGATATTTAGTATCGTTAAAAGCTCTGTAAGTTATCAGTATTAATAGTGGTCCTTATTTTTTTGTTTCATTTATTCCACACATAAATAACACAGCAAAAAAAAAATAACTTTCGCTTGGAACGGTGGCTTAGAATACTTGCTTATTATGTATGACAAATAATTATTCTTATCTATGAACTAAAGGCCTGCTTACGAATAAGTTTCAGCTGCAGAACAAAACAACACATGTCTGCACTGAGACTTAAGAGTTACGCTACGTATTTTCAAGGCAGACGGGTAGCAAGCGTATAAAGCGCGCATACAGAGAAAATTTCATAATTAGAAAAATTCTTTTCAGAATTAAGTTATTTTAATTTCGTGTCCAGTTAAACCACGTTTCACTCAGCGCTTTTAACCTAACATTCATTTACAGTCCTTCCTGGAGTTCCCTCATCTCGGTGAACACATTGCAATGGCGTTAGCTGGCAGAGTACCAGCGCTCCAGGATACGCACGGTGTAGTCTCTTCGGTTCTTGGTTTGCCCAGTGACGGTTTGTGGAAATCAAAACGTTGTCACTGTCAATGACTACGCAAAGAAAACGTAATTGTGATGTGAATGTCAGGATGTCATACTATATTTAGAGGCGAATAAGTTACCAGAAGGCACACTGCTGTCCTTTCCACGTGTGTGGAAATAGGTTTGCTACGTCCACCCATTCTTCATATTACCTGATCTCAGTCGCAGATATGGCTAAAATAGACTAGAATATTTTGGCATGTCGCTTCTTGCCAGTTCTTTGTTTCATGAACCCATTTTCCAACTCGATGGACATTTTCTATGTTTCCCTTAATCTGTGTTAGTTTTTGATGCAGCGGATAGCATTGGATTTTGTGAATGCCGTACGTCTCTCCGTCAATTAACAGGCCGCCTGTGTGATCGATGATTTCGTTACTTCCACACACGAAAGTTACGAAAGTTTTATTAGTGACATGTTCAACGCTACTGAATGGGGAATCATTTGTAATCCGTTTCAATAAAAATATCCTTTTCCTCTTCCACAACCGATCGCTGTTTTCCATGCTCAGAGCGCCCAACAGAACACCCATGCAGTACTAAATTTCGTGCTTGACTGTGTGAACGTCTTTCGTTATTTCCTGAAATAACTAGTTGGAAATTAAATCGCTTGCTCTAGTACGATAAACGAAAAATTTGTTATTACTCCCAAAGCAAATTAGGTCGTTCCCATAGGCAAACGCAGAATTTTATTGGCGAAATACGATAACGATTCACAGAAAAACAAAGAAAATTTACTCATGAAAATACATCGCTTTTATAGTTTGGAAATACTTTCGATGGAGTTGTCGAAATAAACCATCGGCAATAATGAATGGTAGTGGCTACTCACCGCCCCTCCGAAGAGCGATCGAAGGTTGTAACGTGAAACAAAAACCGAAATAAATACGTAATAGGAAAGCAGTGACAAAGGAGTGTTCACCTGTCAACTACCTTTTTAGCATTGGTGATACAATAGCAGTGCCCTTAAAAAAAGGAAACAAGTTAATTGTTCAGATATTAAAGTAGCAGAATATACTAATTTATGTGCCTTACTATAAGCAGATGATTCAGTAATAATGCAAGAAAGTGAACACGATTTCCAGTTGACATCACACGGGCTGTAGCAAATACATACAGAATTTATTCAAAGAATTTCATTGCGTAAGGCAAAGACACGGCCTTTCAAGGTCGACAACTCTAATAACAAAGTAGCTGGACGAGTATTTCACTTTAAATATTTGGTATGCGATACAAGTTGTTATTGGGATAATAATACAGTATTAAACAAGTATAAATTTCAAGGAATATGTGGAATGTATACAGTGCACTACGCTACACAAATCGAGAAAGTATAAAAATTAAATTTCATAAAAAAACTTGGCGATACTATTGTTGTTTTAAGGAGTAAGATTTGCATAGATAAAACGATCGATGAGAGCCAAATACAAGCAGCAGACAAGGGATTCTTGAGGAGAGTAGAGGGCGGCTCAACACAAAAGTTTTGTCTCAAGTACAGATAGTGCTGAGGATCAATGGACAAAGTTCAAAACCATCGTACAATATTCATTAGATTAGTATGTGCCAAGTAAGATCGTAAGAGATGGAAAAGAGGCACCGTGGTACAACAAACGAGTTAGAAAACTGCTACGGAAGCAAAGGGAACTTCACACAAACATAAACGTAGTCAAAGCCTTGCAGACAAACAAAAATTACGCGAAGCGAAATGTAGTGAGAGGAGGGCTATGCGAGAAACGTTCAGTGAATTCTAAAGTGAAGTTCTATGTACTGACTTGGCAGAAAATCCTAAGAAAATTTGGTCTTATGTCAAAGCGGTAGGTGGATCAAAACAAAATGTTCAGACACTGTGACCAAAATGGTACTGAAACAGAGGATGACAGACTAAAGGCCGAAATAATGTCTTTTTTCAAAGCTGTTTCGCAGAGGAAGACTGCACCGTAGTTCCTTCTCTAGACTGTCACACATATGACAAGATGGTAAATACCGAAACAGATGACAGAGGGATAGAAAAACAATTAAAATCACTCAAAAGAGGAAAGCCCGCTGGTCCGGATGTGATACCAGTTCAATTTTACACAGAGTACGCGAAGGAACTTGCCCCCCTTCTTGCAGCGGTGTCCCGTAGGTCTCTAGAAGAGCGTAGCGTTCCAAAGGATTGGAAAAGGGCACAGATCATCCCCGTTTTCAAGAAGGGACGTCGAACAGATGTGCAGAACTATAGGCCTATATCTCTAACGTCGATCAGTTGTAGAATTTTGGAACACATATTATATTAGATTATAATGGCTTTTCTGGAGACTAGAAATCTACTCTGTAGGAATCAGCATCGGTTTCGAAAAAGACAATCGTGTGAATCCCAGCTCGCGCTATTCGTCCACGAGACTCAGAGGGCCATAGACACGGGTTCACAGGTAGATGCCGTGTTTCTTGACTTCCGCAAGGCGTTCGATACAGTTCCCCACAGTCGTTTAATGAACAAAGTAAGGACATATGGACTGTCAGATCAATTGTGTGATTGGATTGAAGAGTTCCTTGATAACAGAACGCAACATGTCATATTCAATGGAGAGAAGTCTTCCGAAGTAAGAGTGATTTCGGGTGTGCCGCAGGGGAGTGTCATAGGACCGTTGCTATTCACAATATACATAAATGACCTTGTGGATGACATCGGAAGTTCACTGAGTTTTTTCCGGATGATGCTGTGGTATATTGAGAGGTTGTAACAATGGAAAATTTTACTGAAATGCAAGAGGATATGCAGCGAATTGACGCATGGTACAGGGAATGGCAATTGAATCACAATGTAGGCAAGTGTAACGTGCTGCGAATATATAGAAAGAAAGATCCTTTATCATTTAGCTACAATATAGCAGGTCAGCAACTGGAAGCAGTTAATTCTATAAATTATCTGGGAGTAGGCATTAGGAGTGATTAAAAATGGAATGATTATATAAAGTTGATCGTCAGTAAAGCAGATGCCAGACTTAGATTCATTGGAAAAATCCTAAGGAAATGCAATCCGAAAACAAAGGAAGTATGTTACAGTACACTTGTTCGCCCACTGCTTGAATATTACTCACCAGTGTGGGATTCGTACCATATAGGTTTGATAGAAGAGATAGAGAAGATCCGACGAGCAGCAGCGCGCATCGTTACAGGATCATTTAGTAATCGCGAAAGCGTTACGGAGATGATAGATAAACTCCAATGCAAGACTCTGCAGGAGAGACGCTCAGTAGCTCGGTACGGGCTTTTGTTGAAGTTTCAAGAACATACCTTCACCGAGGAGTCAAGAAGTATATTGTTCTCTCCTACGTATATCTCGCGAAGAGACCATGAAGATAAAATCAGAGAGATTAGAGCCCATACACAGGCATACCGACAATCTTTCTTTCCACGAACAATGCGAGGCTGGAACAGAAGAGAGAACCGATAGAGGTACTCGAAGTACCCTCCGCCACACACCGTGAGTTGGCTTGCGGAGTATGGATGTAGATGTAGATTGCACAAGAAGAAATTTAATCAAGAATGAAGATTTTTCGAAATACTTTCAACGTGTGTGTGAGAGAGAGCGCGCATTTGTGTGTGTGTGTGTGTGTGTGTGTGTGTGTGTGTGTGTGTGTGTGTGTGTGTTTGGTTAAGCTGCGATCGAAGGCGATCATAGGAGCGCCCTTACATAAATTAGTAGAAAGAAAGAAATGTTATTAAAGCGCGGACAGTGCGATGAAAGACGCAAGAGGATATGTGACATAAAACTGCACTCGATCTCTTCCAGTATCGCTCACAGCCTCTACTCATACTATCTCACATCTTGTAAGATTACGTTAAAATGGTCAGATGCTGTTAAAAGTTCAATTGAAACACACAGTTGGAGAAAATTAAAACAATTACAGACAGATATGTGCGTGAAATTAATGAGAAAATAACTAATACACGGAGAGGTGGAAACAACATATGAAAAAGGATGAAAGATAATCCAGGAAAACCCTGAATTATATCGCGAAACGGATGAGGGACGTAAGTCGACCAAGGAAACGACTGACATAAATTTTATGGAAACAGAACAGGCATATGCCTGATTCCTCCATGTCCATTTATGATGACGACCACGACGATGACGGGAAACATAAAATCACTGGCTGTTGGCTTTCTGGTAAACGATATCAACGAATGATAACGTGCTACTGTATTTTTCCTGCTTTTTGTCAAGTCTTGTAGGATTATGTTGAAAAATATTAGGTCACGGAAAGAGCCGCTATTTAATTCACAGAATTATTACAAAATATATTAAAAATAACAGGATATTAAAAATGATACAAAATAAATTTTAATCAGCGATACTTCTCCTCATTTGCATGTTTAACTGAATCGTAACATCGAGGGAGCATCTGCTCTGCATGTTTCATACGTGAATAACACGTCACTCTTTTGAGTTACTTCGTGCGTTACATTGTCATTATTGAGCACTTACTAAATGCTGAAATGCAAGAAACGACCCCATCGTATAGACCATAGAATGCCTGGCAATGACTGCTGCCTCGAGGAACCTCTTGGAACCGTACTGGTTTGGATATTCTTTAGATACATTTTCTGAGTATTTTGGTATACGGTACCATCGTCTCCAGTTGGTCTCCACGGATTAGATACATTTCATTTGTTATGTTACTCTATCTTCACATCTACACCACACAAACTGTATCCCTACAAGTGTTGAAAGGTCAACGGAATACGTTATTTGCCATTCTTGCAAACGTACTACTTCCATTTCAAAGTGTGTGATACGACATTCGGTCATGCGACCATAACAAAAACAGCTGAATGGACAATCTAATAATCGTTTATTAAGGAAACAGAGCAGAACATCCCTATCCATGATTAGAAAACATGAAAAATATAAAGTAAAAAAAATACACTAGGAAGCACTTTTGCATGAGAGCAAACGACCTCAGAATGCCGTGCTGAGTAATTTCTTGCCATGCCTGAAACACAAGCTGTACCAGTTCATAAAGACTGTTGGCTGGACTCCTGTGTGGGGGCTTTACGTCTTTTCATCACATCCCAAACTTGCTCAATGAGTGACATATCAGGGGAATATTCAGACTGGATTAGTATTTCTACGTTCCTCTGGGCTTTTGGTCTGTGAACTGGAATATGCAGTTCTGCATTATCATGCCGATCATGGAGTGTACGGCAACCGGTTTTTACTATTCTTACTGGCGATGATTCAGCCCCTCTTCAACAGTTACCTTATGATTCCTATGACTATATCCAATAAATGCCTACACCGTGACTCCCTGTCCTAGAAGACGTGGTTCTCGAGTTTCACTGTGACGTGTCACAAAGTTGTGTACGCACTCGTCGGCGAGGATGCGGCCACCGTAAGGTGATGCAGTCTTCACAATGCCGTTCAGTGTCCCAGCTTACTCTAGTTCTAGACCACACAAGACTCTGTTTTCTGTGGTATGGCGCCAGAGGTGAACCGTGTAATGGTAACCCGAGATCTCATACCAGTTTTCTGTGCCTAATTCCAAACTGTTTGTGGTGACACTGCTGTTATATCAGCCTATTCGTAGGAGCCAGTCGAACGATAATTTGTGGTCCCTTTGGAAAGATCCACGTTCACTCTTTCGGAGAAATTGGTGTCCTGATTCAGTATCGTCATCACCTGTTCTGCAGTCACAGCATTTCAGCTTACAGTTTTTTGTGACCTCTCTGTAGCCCCCCCCCCCCCCCCCCCCCCCCCCCCCCGCTGTGCGTGTTACGTTGTGATCTCCACTTGGAATGTTCCAGACACGTCCAGTAGTAATCATGTACTCACACTACTGTTCGTTAGCAATAAGTCGAGACTGTAACTGCAAGATAGAAGAATCGAATCCCGGTCAGACCACAGATTATTTTGATCAGCCTTTAATCTAAAATTCGCCTCTCATTTATGTGAAGATTCGCCTGGAATGACACACAGTTTAGATTCTACGCTGGATTATAGGCACTTTCTCTAGTAGAAATTCCAATGTTGTTTAGTGACACGCAAAACGATGAAATTGTGTCCACTGCACAATGCTGTATTGTCACAAGAATTATTATTTTCCGTTGGAACGACTTTTTTCTGTAGTAAAAATGCTGCAGTTGAGGTTGCATGAGGATGAAATTTGTGTTAACATATAACCCAAGCATGAGAATACTGCTACAGAGGGCCGACTGACATCTCCGCTTGAGATCAGGATAGCACTTGGAACTGAAGCATCATTGATGCCAACAAGACATTATTAGAGATCAATCACTTACTCTCATTGCTTGAAAGTCGTCGTCCTTCTGCAACAGTCTTGGCTGTTGCCCATTCAGTTGCTTGTCTGATTCTAGGTCGCGTTTGTCCGGTCAATCCTGTGGTTGCATTCCCAGTCAAGATTTAGCGACCTCAGGGCCATGGTGGGTGCCATGAGCAGATGTGGAAGTTTCTGTCATCTCGAGTTCATCTTTGGCTAGTTCATAGATTGTGTTGCAGCATTTAGGACATAGATTAATTACAGTATTGTGAATCGAGTGCTATTGCTGTGAATGGTATAGATCTCAATGATTAAGCTATGATGTCAGCTGGAGAGAAGGGGTATTTAAAGGAAACTGGCCTGAGGCTATGATGCAAGGCTCAGGTCGTAATGACTGTGTGTCCTTATTCTGCTAAATTTGCTTAACAGGCTGTTAACTGATCTGTCAGTTCCTCGCTATGGGCTCTTGTGAAAGACATAGTTTCTTGCAACCTGTATTACGAGCTCACGAGGGTACTTGTCCTGTTTGGTTTTCTGTCCCAGTCTCCTTTCTGCTGAATGGGTACGCTCGCTCGACAGACAGTGTTGTAATGTGTCGATGTCCTGACCCACTTGCCACATACTGACTCGTTTCCTGCTTCCAGTTTTGTCTCTAGCGTGACCTGAGTTTGCCTGTGACTAACTGTACGAGTGTTAATGAATATTATAATTTGTGCCCATTACCATTCTATGTTGTGAGACTATACTATAAGTTACCTATCTTTTGATAAGGTATTCATTATGTAACACCTTCCTTATCCGTCAGGATCTAGGTTACAATACGTCTACTTGTATCCTCATTTGAACTTTATAACCTAAGACCCTGAAAGCCATCTACTGTTTCTTAACTACTCTAAACCTCTATTGGTAGATATTTTTCTGGTTTGATGATTTACGCCCTAGAAAAGGGATTTTTAGTAGCTTGAGGCATGCTATCAAAGAAATTCGTTACTTAACATTCTCTACTTTGCACAGAGTGCCAAGTTGTTTGAAAGTGTAGAAATATTATGTGAATTAATCGCTAGCTCGTATCACAAGCAAATATAACAACCAATCAGGGACCAAAGTTTACTAAATGCTTCCCAATGACCTTCCCTTAGAGTGTACATGAAGTCAGTGATCGCAAGAGGAAGGATGGCGTGTCATTATGCGCACTGGGACAAAGTTCAACGAACTAAACTCAAACTGAGAGGATATTTATTTACAGATTGGAGCATAGTCCTGAACTACATTGGCTATGGAACGCAAATAAAGCCCTGTCGCTATGGTTCCATAAGAGAAAACGACATTCATCGTCATTACTGAACGAGGATTAGGTTGTCAGGAGGCGCAACATGATTGCGGATATGCTCACGCCCAAAATTTCAGGCATTCAAAGAATCACTGGTAGTGGTACAGGGTACCCTCCACCATGCACAGCACGGTGGCTTGCGGAGTATCTATGCCGATGTAATTAATTACCAAAGATAATATTAAGCATTTTCTAGCCAAAGTTGAATTCTCAAAACTGCACTGTGCGTCACAGCGAAAAGAAAACACGAAAAATAGAGTAAATATGCATTAAGATAATCATGACCGGGTAATGAATAAGTTCTGTCCCATCTGAATTTAATTGAATTATAGTAAAATTATCACTCGCAGGGAACACCGTAATTATTTTAACAAATTATTTTAAAATTGCAGAAAACTCTCGCTTAAAAAAATCTGAACTAACTGACGTCCAAAATCACCGCCTGTGTGTGCACTGTAGCAACACATTATACTCACTACACATCAGCACAGCTACTTCGTCTGCGACTCGGTTTTTCTGCGACCCGCAAAATTCTCACCCAAGAACCAATATTCCTTGCCTCCGAGCATAGAGATCTAAGAAACCTGCAGGGTGAGAAATGACAAATCAACAAACCGAATTATTTAGCCGTGCCAGGCATATTATCTACTCAGAAGACCTAAGAGATGACGCTTGTTTACTGACTATCAAAATTTTCCATCACTTCTGCGTCTAAAATTCTAACGAACACAACCCTTGCAAAGAGCCGATTGCGATGCCAGCCGTTACGAAAGCCCGCGCCAATAACGTTCCGATGCTCCACCTGTGTGGCGCCTCAATTTGGGTTTGAAAGATGAACTCCACTGCTACCTCCAGGCCTCTGCCGCAAAGCTAAACCAAACAAGTCCACCTACATTCACCCAGTTGCGTGCGGTTGCTATTGCACCCACGTTCATTCATTCCACCGTACACCCATGTATATTACAGATGTTTACAGGTAAATGGTATGTTGAACATAAAATGTAATAAACAATTAAGATAAAGACACACTCAGCTTCTGTTCCCAACGTAGGTCTTCCTCCCTGGCATGGAAAAATACTCGTATGAGGAAACGGAGACAAGCAAAAAACAGTCTGTGGAACTTGACAAAAAATGTTAAAAAATATGGTTGGGTGTAGGACTCGCGAATTGACTGTTCCGTGCAAACTTATATACCAAGACAGCTCCTCCATTCCGGGAATCGAGAATTTCGGCCATTTTTGTCTCTTATCGACTGCGCTGTTACACTGGCAAAATATCTATCCCAGGGATTCAATGATTTTCGACAACGTTTTAAAGTTTGGCGTCGGATAAAAAATGATAAACACTTTTTGTATGATATAATTAGAAATGAAGCTTTTCGGATTTCTTACCTTTACTTGTACTGTATCTCCTTGCTTCTTGCTAAGTTTCGTACTTCTAGGTCAACCCTATAGGTTTTGATGAGTGATTTTGCGAGTATCGGAATGTGTGATACAAATGGCCGTGTCTTTTAAGTGTATTCTCGTAGAAGCTTACATTTATTACCCGTCAAAAACTTGTAGATCATAATATGACAAAAATTTCTAGTTGATGCGTCTACCCGTTAGTGAGAAAAAGGAGTATTTACAGTCGTACGGACAGACAGACCACCTGATAACAAATGACAGTTTTCCATTTTGCGCGTGATATAATTACACATTCATAATTTTCGAATGTTTTTCACATTCGTTGTACTGTGAAATCCTGCTTCTTGCAACATTTTACTAGTCAAGGCTAACGGCAAATAGCATATAGGTTTTGATGAAAAAGTTTGTGACGAAAAAATGTGACATAAATGATCGTACCTTTTTAATGCAATGACTTAGACCCTTTACTCCAGTAAGGGACCGTAGGCCTTCGTATGTCGCATGAATTTCATTTTGACACATCCACACGTTCCTGAGAACAGCGTTTCTAATAGTCAGACAAAGAGACGGGCAACAAAGGGATCCTACAATAGTGCCGTTTTAACCGATTGTGGTACGTAACCCAAAAACATCAAATTGTAGAAACGTTGCATCTAATGATACAACTAAACGTCTTCGAACACCATGTATCCACTATCTGCTTAGACGACGTAATTACTAGTCCAGAAATTTCGGTTATCTGATGGACAGTCCACCCGGTCTGGTGTTCCCCTAGATAACGTCTACGTTATGAAAGCGTCCCCCAACGCCACGACCTGGCATACCTGTCTTTATCTCCGCATGCACGGATACGGCTTTGGAATCTACTTTATGTTGCTCCTCGCACTGGATAATACTAAGTAACGATCCCCCATAACACGAGGCTATGGCGTACCCGCGAGGTCAGCTAACGTTTCACAGCGTAATTTACGCGTAACCGCGAGAGATGGTGCAGCGCTGCAGTACAGCATAGCACACATATTTAGCTGCAGCCAAACTTACGCTTTGGTCTGCACACTATGATTAAGATGTACCGTAGCTTCTGGAAATTACGGCACTGCTACATTAACCTGATTTTCTGTTGTACTGCAAATAAATTACTAGAGCAAATTAGAAGAAAAACATTATATCAAGTTTACCTAATTACTACAAATATTCACATTACCCATTCCAACATGTTACTGCCATCTTCGGGTGTGACTAATCGACCAACAGTTTTGTCATGATATAAAAACTCTATTAATATGAGTACTGAACGTGATGAAAATATTATAAAATACGTGTATGTGTACAAAACGTGCACCATAGTATCATACGGTTATGGGACTGAACTAAAATCTTACCTTGTGCTCTTCATACAATGGGATGACAAAAGTCATGGGGCAACAAAATACACAAATACAGATGGGGTTTGGACGGCTGGAGTGGCCGAGCGGTTCTAGGCGCTACAGTCCGGAACCGCGTGACCGCTACAGTCGCAGGTTCGAATCCTGCCTCGGGCATGGATGTGTGTGATGTCCTTAGATTTAAGTAGTTCTAAGTTCTAGGGGACTGATGACCTCAGAAATTAAGTCCCATAGTGCTCAGAGCCATTTGAACCATTTGAACAGATGGGGTTGGTATCGTGTACACAAGGTATAAAAGGGCATTGCATTGTTGGAGCTATCATTCGTACTCAGGTGATTCATGTGAAAAAGTGTACTACGTAATTATGGCTGCACGACGGGAAGCAACAGACTGAACGCGAAATGACAGTTGCAGCAAGACGCATGCATTTCGGAAATCGTAAGGGAATTCAGTATTATGAGATCCATAGTTTCAAGAGTGTGCCGGGAATACATTTCAGGCACTACGTCGCAGGCACGGAGAATGCAGTGGCCGGCGGTCTTCACTTAACGACTGAGAGGAACGGCGTTTGTGTACAGTGAATAGTGTTAACAGACAAACAACACTGCATGATATGAGAACGTAGGCTTCCGCGGCTGGTGTCACAGTGATTAAAATTCTTCTGGGTATTATGCCACGTCATTGCTAAAAACTAACAACAATAATAAACTAAAACCAACGTTTCGGCCGAATTTGCAACGGCCTTCCTCAGGGCACGACTGGTTTTGCACGTATTTCTTTTCTTTATTGTGATTTTAATAGCCATATAAAAACAGGTAGGCTGGCAGCAGCACAATACGCCGCTCTTCAGCCCAAGATATTACAATGGTAAAACTGAGAAGAAACATCAATTGGAACGAAACGGCGGGGAAAAAACAGTAGACACATGAACATAAAAAACATGAAGCTGTTCACACTCGATGACAATCCACACTACAAACTGTTGACATGACACACAAACAGTGAAGATGTCGATGGCACTGGTGAACGATGGAGTGTGACGGTGAACACTGAACACTAAACACGACGGCACACACGACACACTAATGGCGATGATCTCCGGCGCGCGAATGTCCATGTAGCGTGTGCGAGTCCGGAGACCTGCCAAGAGGGGAAGAATGCTGGGTGGGGGGGGGGGGAGAGGGGAGAACAAAGATGCCAAGCCAATAGCTGACGAGATGGGAGGAGGAGTAGTGGGACAGGGGAGGGGAAGCCCGGGGCAGGAGTGGGGAGATGGTGGAGGGAGGGAAGGGGGAGAGAAGGGAGAGGGAGGGTGCCCAAAGGATCAAACACAGGAAGAGCGAGGGAGGTTCAAAGTTGGTTGGAGGGGTAAATGGAGGGGAGGAGGGCATTATCAGGGAGGGGGAGCTGGCGGAAGCCACCTTGGGAGAGGGTAAGGAGGGTGGAGGGATGGAGACCGGGTGGGACGTGGGAATACAGACGCGGCAGCAGGTGGGGGTGGGAGAGGATGGGGGAGACAAGCGGGTGAGGAGGATCGAGTTTTCGGGAGGTGTGCAGGATCTGTATCCGTTTTGCACGGGGTTAGGTGCTTCAATTTATTACAGTCGATGTCACTAACTTTTAATTGGGCCTCCAATATGAATGGCTAGTCATGACGTACGGGAAGATGGAAGGAAAGAGGCTATTCGGGGATGTCCATGTCGTCAACGATTGGAAGCTGTCCGCCAATCAGCGTTCGGCTGTTGGTAGGCAAGTATTCCTCCTGGTGTGCGCGGAAGTGGACTGTTAGTTGCTCTACAGCGTTCGTGCAGATACGTCCGTGTCCCGTGTAGCTTCTGCCGCACGACCGCTCGCGGCCCGCTGGACTGGGATGGCCGGCAGCCAGGACGCCGCGAGTTTGTACCCATCTTCTCTGTTGATGTTGTCAGGCTGCTTAATAATTGCGATCGCACCCGTATTTTGCGTTCTCGCATCCACGATTATTCCGCCAGTACTCGGGCTTCCTGGAACCGGATAGGTTGTCCATAGTCACGGTGGTGTTCCGCTGTCGCCGATTTATTATGTTGTTGTAATCGTACATAGCGTTCGTCTTCTGCTACTCGTAAGCTGACTGGTCTCCCAGTTTCTCCTATGTAGTTCTGCACTCACAACGTAGTTCGTAAAGATTGTTGAATACTTCCTTGGTGGAACCTATCATTTCGTGGATCCTGTGACTGATTCGAAAAATTAGTTTGAAACCTCGTCGGCGGAGGACGTTGCCTAGCCATTCACTGACGCCTTTTACATATAGTAAGTGTAACAGTGGAAGCTTCTCTTCTTTGCCTTCTTCTCGTGTTCTGCTCCATCTGGTTTTAGCTACCTCTCTTATGATGGCCGAGCGGCTCTGGGCCCTTCAGTCTGGAACGGCGCGACCGCTACAGTCGCAGGTTCGAATCGTGCCTCGGGCATTGATGTGTGTGATGTTCTTAGGTTAGTTAGGTTTATGTAGTTCTAAGTTCTAAGGGACTGATGACCTCAGATGTTAAGTCCCATACTGCTCAGAGCCATTTGAACCATTTGAACCTTTCTTATGATGTCATCACAGCGATTAGCACGATACGTGTGTTGTAGCTTGTAAGAGGTATGCGCTGTCTGCGATATGAGAATCGCTGACCAGAGAGCAGTGTTGACTGCAGTACGAACTGTGTAACTGTAGCAGTTAGTTGTTGCTAGTCGCTAGTCTGAGGTGGTCTGCGCTTGTCTGCAGTCTGCTCTGGTCGGGAATCTGAAGATGGAGTAATTTTGTATAAGTTAAAGAAGCAGCGTCGCGCATATCTAGTAATGTATTTGAACTGTCATCCAAGTGTTTTTAAAAATGTCCTAATAATAATTTTTGCAATATAAAGTAATTTTTAAAAGCATTCATTTCAGTTTTAAAAGTCAGTTGCTTCCTTTCACAAATCACAAATGTATAAGCCAGCATTGCACGGAGCTGTGCCGAGAAAATGTCAAGTAAGAGCAGATATATTCGCCGCAGTGGTTAGCACACTGGACTCGCATTCGGGAGGACGACGGTTCAATCCCGTCTCCAACCATCCTGATTTAGGTTATCCGTGATTTCCCTAAATCGTTTCAGGCAAATGCCGGGATGGTTCCTTTGAAAGGGCACGGCCGATTTCCTTCCCGATTCTTCCCTAACCCGAGCTTGCGCTCCGTCTCTCATGACCTCGTTGTCGACGGGACGTTAAACACTAACCACCTACTTACCCTATATTCGCCGTTTTTATTGAGGTAATAATTTTTGATTTTTATTCAGAATGATGTTACAGGGCCACGACGCAGCACTGCTGTCGTCAAATTTTACCAGGTTACTGAATTTATTTTTTTATTATGAGGCTTAGGAATTTTTCTGTTTCGTACTTACATTAAATGAGAAAAGAATTTTGTGAGTACATTAAATGGGATCCAGTTTTGTTCTGAGGTCACACAAAAACTAGAATCGCTATCCATAATAATTATTTTTAATTTCAATTTAATAAATTCTGTGGGAAGGTTACACTTGGCTCCATAATAATTTTTTTTTTAATTTCAATATAAAATAATGTGGGGAGGTTACAAGCTCCTTTAATTCTTCTTTAATGTTATTTTCATCGCTTATCCGGTAGGCTCGGGCAGTTAACGTATGCACGGAATAACTGTAGAAATAATGTGGGACGTACGGTGAGCACATCCATTAGGACAGTGAGGTGAAATCTGGTATAATGGGCTATGGCAGCAGACGACCGATGCGAGTATCATTGCTAACATCGGCAACTGCTGCAGCGATTACCCCGGGCTCGTGGAACCTAGACGATTGGAAAACAGTGCCGGTTCACATGATTGCCTATATCTGCTGAGAAGAGCTGATGATAGAGTTCGCGCGTGGCGCAGACACCGAGAAGCCATGGACCTAGGTTACCAACAAGGCACCATCATGCTGATACCACATACGTTGACGCGTTTCCAGTGGGACATTTTCGAGCAACTTTGGCAGATCATTCTGTAGAAACGCGATGTATGTTGCAGCTGTTTGGGTCCCTGCAATGAAGTGAGGACCAATGAGGTTGTTGACAATGATTCCGCACCATACATTTACAGTCTACGGTTGCTGTCGCTCTACCTGTCTGAGCCAGCGAGGATTGTCCACGGACCAGTGAGGCATGTTCTGTAGATTCACTGCCCCGTGGTTTGTGAAACCCGCTTCATCGGTAAACAGGTAGTACTGCAACGCATTCTCTGTTAATGCCCATTGACAGAATTGCACTCGATGATTAAAGTCATTACTGTGTAATTGCTGATGTAGCGACACATGAAACGGGTGAAAGCGGTGACGATGCAGTATGCGCATGACACTACTTTGACTCAGTCCACCGGCTCTCGCAATGTCCCATGTACTCATGTGTGGGTTCATCGCAACAGCAGCTAACACACCAATAGCGTCCGCTTCTCCTGTGACGGGCCTGTTACGGATCCGTTTGCGTGCTACGACCATACCTGTTGCATACAGTTGGCGGTAGATGTTTTGCAATGTGCAGCACGTTGGATGCTCTCTGTCCGGGTACCGTTCTGCATACACCCTGCAGGCTTCAGCTGCATTTCGTCGACACTCGTCATAGATGAGTATCATCTCCGCCTTTTCAGAGTCTGAATACACCATGGTCACAGTTCCTACAACACTACACTATCACAGACGTCTGGTAACACGGTGTACTACAGTTGGTCTGCGTGCGGAGACGAATGCAGAATAACAATAGCAGCAAGCGCTACATGCGGACACTGCGACAGCTAGACCAAACCACAACAGTGCACTACCGCCACACTCGTAAACACGGTCGTCATCGTAAACATGTCCCTGCAGATGCTGCTCGCCGACCGTGGCTCGTGTCTGTTACAACACGCAACTGAACGTCGGAGGTTTCAAGCGTCAACTTTAGGTTACAATATCTCCGGATATAATTAACATTTTACAATGCAACAAACGGCACTGATTACGTATTTGTTTATATGTTCAGATGTACAAACAAAACTAACGTGGTTCCATTTAAAAAACCTAGGTTTGTGTTAAAAAACATACTTCCGTGCATTCTTGTATGGTTTGTATTAAACAATTACACTAGCCCCTCTCCTCACGTTCGGTCTGTGGAATCGATTCGTCAGTATTTGATGTGGTTTACGAAATATATCCAGCGGTAACGTTAGGTGACTCACCCTGTATATGTTACCGGCATTGTGTGGAATCAGACATTCTGTAGAATGCCTAGCTAAGATGGAGAACGCCTAAAATCTAACGTCAAAATACGAAATTATTGATATTTTATACATTTCCTAGGCATTGTATACTTTGTCAAATTGTCTGCTGGCAAAGTACGGTATATAAGAGGCTTGGAACTTTAATGGTGGCAACTATTTATTTACAGAATGAGATTTTCACTCTGCAGCGGAGTGTACGCTGATATGAAACTTCCTGGCAGATTAAAACTGTGTGCCCGACCGAGACTCGAACTCGGGACCTTTGCCTTTCGCGGGCAAGTGCTCTACCATCTGAGCTACTGAAGCACGACTCACGCCCGGTTGTCACAGCTTTACTTCTGCCAGTATCTCGTCCCCTACGATATATGTGAATATTGTCTGCAAAATTGATTGCTAATATAGTTAGTAGCACAGAAGCAATACATCTCAACATCATGCATGATATGGCAGTTTCTCATGTATCCCATTGTTTATGACGTCATATCTTGTGAACTATGGTGGGTAGGTGGTTCTCACTCCGATAGCGACTGTTGCCTGAAAGTAAGGGGTATGTGTACCTAGTCCACACACACACACACACACACACACACACACACACACACACATTTTTACAATGAGTATGGAATTCTATAGGGTGTGCGTATCATTAATAGATGGTACGCGTGTGACAATTTTCATTCTATGTGTCTCCACCCTACCGTTATACAACGCATGGGGATTTCAGTTAGGTCACTCCTAATTACGGATAATTAAGGTCACCTCTTCAACGTAATGGGACTAGAATGACACACGAGCCATCTAATGCTACGAATGACGCGGGTGATCGCTTCACGTATTTCATTACGCCGGTCCGCTGTCCTCCCGCTCAAAGCGTGGTTCATCAGCGCGACGCATCACCCTAATCGAGACAGATGGGCCAGTAGTTCGCGAGCAGCTTTTTACGTGCGAATAGCACCAGCACGCGTCGAAGGTCAGTGACACTTGCTCGATTGGTTGATGGATTGTCCGGCTAGTTGGTCGATGCGTGCGGTGGACCCCCCTGATAGCGGTGCGGGGTGTGTGGAGGGTGGATTCCGGCAGGCACGGGAATCACTGTAACTAATTACTCCGGATTCCGGAATCGGCACCGTGAGAGCTGGGCCAGTCGATATCTGCCGTACAGCGCCCGGGCCAAAAATGCGGCTAATACCGAGCGATGCGCGCACGCTCCGCCGCCCTTGGAGCAGTTCATTTATTCAGCGCCGTGCAGCGCCGGCAGGGGGGCGGGCCGCGGACGAACAGATGGGTCACGTTTAGAGAGCGGTCAGATTCAACATTCCTCAGGGAATGAGCCCGCTGGAAAGCGGGGTGACATCCAAACAAATGGTCCCTGTAATGACTGGCGATCTGAGCTTCGCGCTTTGTTACGTGACAAGAACCTTCGCGTTCATAAGCACAGAGGCCGTTGTTTCGGTGTCACATACTTTCCAAGTACGGTGTTCTTCATCATTATTCGACTCTATATGTTTATTTACAGCCCACAAGCTGCCATTTGGTGTGTGGCGGAAGTTACTTACGACGAAAGAAACATTAATTGATCTTAATCATGGCTCACACAAATTGTTTAGTGGGTACCCCAGTTTCGACTGCCTAGTCATAATCAACAGCACATGAATAGTTTTAGGCTAACAGACCTGTAGCAAAAGTTTCAAGGGAATGGGAATGTTTATTCCTACTATTCTGTAACACAGCCACCGAAAAAGAAAATTAAAAAAAGTTCGCTGACTATTGATAATAACAGATTTCTTGTTGGTATTATCAACGGCAGCAAGCAATAAATGTAGAAAAATTGCCGATGAGTAGGGAAAACCGACCCGTAATATTCGGATACAGCTTTGGTAGTGTGCTGAATGACAGTCATGGCTTTTAAATATCTGTGTGTAGTGTTGGAAAGTGATATGAAATGGGAAGAGCTTGTGTGAATTGCCGTAGGGAATGTGAATGGTAGAGATCAGTTTATTGGTAGAATTCTGGAAAACTGTTGTTCATCTTAAAAGGACACAGCGTATAGGACGTTGGTGCGTCGTATTCTTGAGCACTGGTCGAGTGTTCGGGATCCGTACCAGGAAGACATCGAAGCAGTACACTGGCGGGCTGCTAGATCTGTTACCGGCTGGCTCGACCAACACGCAAGTGTTACGGAAATGCTTCGGGAACTCAAATGGCGACCCCTGGAAGCAAGGCGAAGTTCTTTTCGAGGAACGCTATTGAGAAAATTTAGAGAACCGGCGTTTGAAGCTATCTGTAGAATGATTCTGCTTCCGCGAACATACATTTCGCATAAGGACTACAAATGTAAGATACGAGAAATTAGAGCTCATACGGAGGCATGTAGACGGTCGTCTTTCCCTCGCAGTATTTGAAAGTGGAACAGATAAGGAAATTACTAGTAATGGTACAGGGTACCCTCCGCCACATACCGTACAGTGGCCTGTGAAGTATGTATGTTGATGTACATATAGAACAAATCAGTAGAAAGTGGCTTAAACAGCATATGTAAGCAAGGCTGAAATAAACTTCATACTCTGGTCAAAAGACAGGGGAACGCGTGTATCGACGTCCAATATGTCAAATCTCTTTTGATACAGGCGGTACCTGTGTTCTTGTTGTATGGCTTCAAATGGTTCAAATGGCTCTGAGCACTATGGGACTTCACCATCTGAGGTCATAAGACTCCTAGAACTTAGATCTACTTAAACCTAACTAACCTAAGGACATCACAAACAACCACGCCCGAATCAGGATTCGAACCTGCGACCGTAGCGATTCCAGACTGAAGCGCCTAGAACCGCCCATCACACCGGCCGGCGTATGGCTTCAGATCTTCGCTTTGAATGTAGGCAATAGCTAAAATTATTCACCATTCATTCGCCGTTTTTTGTATGATAGTGTCAGGTGACCGCTCCTAAGAAAGTGAATACCGGTGTCCTGCTGTTTTCTAGTAAAGTACACATATGGCAGCTGCCATTTTGGGCATTCTATTCGACTAAACGCATGCAAAGCGACCTCTCCATGCAGTGAAGTTGCAAAGGTGATCTATCTAGTCCAAAAAAGGGTAGACTTTCATTGTGTTGCCCGCATCTCGTGGTCGTGCGGTAGCGTTCTCGCTTCCCACGCCCGGGTTCCCGGGTTCGATTCCCGGCGGGGTCAGGGATTTTCTCTGCCTCGTGATGGCTGGGTGTTGTGTGCTGTCCTTAGGTTAGTTAGGTTTAAGTAGTTCTAAGTTCTAGGGGACTTATGACCACAGCAGTTGAGTCCCATAGTTCTCAGAGCCATTTGAACCAATTTTCATTGTGTTGCAGCGGATACCAATGCCTCTCCATGTGTGTCATTCGTAGGTTGTGGAAACGCTGTAATGAGACAGGTCGGTAAAGAGCGGGAGCTGGACGAGGTAGCCGTCGCATTACAACCCCACGTGAGGATCCCATCTGGCCATCTCTGCATTGCGGCGCCGTACGCCTACCGTAAGAGCATTGGAAGATAAGCTCAGAGGAGCTACTGAAGTCGCCGTGTCCGATCAGACTGTAATGAACAGTTTATGAGAAAGGACCTTACGATCCAGACGTCTTGTTGGAGTATTCGCTTGACAGGGCTACGTCTGAAGCTTGCATTCAGCTCTGCTGTTTCAGCGTCAAATGACAACCTAGTCATTGGTTAAACGCGTTATTCGCAAACCAGTCCAGATATCCTCTAACGCAAGGTGATGGCCGTGTTCGTGTGTGAACACCTGTGTTGATCAGTACCTGCTAAATATTGTCCAGGAATTCGCCAGATTTCCAAGGTTCTGTGATGCTATGGAAAGGCTTATGTGTTAACAGACATATTGATCCTGTTGTCGTCCGTGGTCGCCTTCCGCCTGGCAGTATATCGAACTGTTGGACCACGTAGTGGTTGCTGCTTACGGTGGTGGCCCTAAATTCCTTCTAATCCAAGGGACTATGTGGCGGGCGTCAGCAAGGATATCTTGCGAAGCCTGGACACTGAAGTAATGGACTGGCCGTCGGTGATTCCCTACCTAAAGCCCACCGTGTGTATGTGGGACGTGCCTGGCAGATGTGTTCGCGGTCGTCCTGCTCCACCACTCTCAGAGAATCATAGGAACGGGTACAACATGGTCGCTTTCGAAATACAAGGAGCGTGTCACATAGGGGCCTGGCAGTGATGAACACCCACAGCGGGCATACCCATTACTGAAACTCTCAAAGCCCATTGAAAATCACCCAGGATGACGTGATGAATGGTTGTTTCCATATGTTTTCCGACACCTGGGGGACAGTTCATTTCTTTTTATGTGAACGGCAGAGGCTGTAATGGTGTGTTGTTGTGAAAGACAAAGGTATAACTTGGTAACGTACCCAGTCCTCAGTTATAGCTGCACGGAATACGGCAGACGCCCTAATTCATGTTATGCGAATTCTTTCTGCAGTGCAGCTAAAATTAATGTGATTACTGATGCTCTTTGCCAATAACATATGAAATACTGTGCTTTCGGAAAATCGCTGTCCACTGGACTGGGCATGTACATAGCGTTGGAAGTTCGTAACAAAGTTGACAGAACACAAGTTAGTAGTACCGTTTTTTTATATACAAGCGATTGTTTTTTAATTAGCTCTACCGTTGCGTAACATTTAAATGTCGGGTTGTGTTCACGAAAGCTATTGAATGAATTGTAGTGTTTGGATCTTCGATTTGTTTTTAAATTATGATGGTATCAACTAAGGAGATAATTCTTATTGTTGAACATGTGTTTCGACAAGGTGATAAATATACAGATTTAGTACAGGAGGCATCTGTTGAAAAATTCACGGAAACCACTGTATCTCATCGTAGTGCGGTTTGTGGACTTAGTGAGAAATTCCGAGAGACAGGCTCATTGTTAGAAGCCGACCGAACTGGAAGACCACCTAAACCAAACAAACAGAAGTTTTTGGTTATTTCGGACACGATGTGGCAGAAACCAACAAAGACACTGCGCAAATTAGCACAAGAAAAGAAAATACCGTGCTTGCAACCGCACCTAAAGCGTTCAGAGAAACACTGAAATTTTTTCCGTATGAAGTGGCAGTAATGCATGTATTAAAGGATACGAATCGTAGAAAGTGAATCCGTAACTGCAAATGTTTTACATCTTTTACAGAGAGGAAAACGACTGATACTCGTGATATCACCTTCTACACAGACGAGGCCCCGTTCCTCCTCTCTGATCGCGATAACAAGCAAAACACACGTTTATGGTCAATACAGAATCCTCGTGCTGTGTTTACAACGACGAAATATGACCAGAATATTGTAGCGTGGGTAGCAGTATCCAGACAAAGCACTACTGGACCTGAATTTTTTGAAGAAACTGAACAATCAATTTCATTGTTTAATGATACTTCATTCCGTTGGGCACCTACCGAAGTGTATAACAATCAGATCAAGGGAAAGTCTTTTTCCAATAAAATTAAGCGGATTCAATCTTCTATAACCGCCCATCAACGCCATTTCTAACACATGTTGTAACTGCACAGCAACTTCCCCAACAACCTGTATAACGACTAATGGTATGCTCGGTTATAACTTCGTATCTTTCTAGTTTTACCTTCATTGTATACATAGGAGGAAGCGATATATTACTTGACTATTCTGTAAACATAAACTCTCTCAGTTCACAAAACCTATCTTGTAGCGTCTGTCACTGGAGCTGGTGGCTCATCTCTGTGATACTTCCGCACTTATTAAACGTATCTTCTTTGGAACGTCCCTATTTGGCTAATTAACCGTGTCCCACAGTGACGAGCAGTATTCAATTACTGGCCCAACGGCGGTTTTGTTAGTTACTTGCTTCATGGTGGGATTGTAGTTCTGATGATGTAGTCTAGCATCTACCTTTCCAACAATTAGTTTATGTTGTCTGAGGCACTTCATGTCCCTCTGTACGCATACTCATGTTCAACGGCGGCAATTGCTTCCAGCAAATTTATGCAGTCGTGCATAGAATGATGGTTTTCTTTTTTCGCCGTGTGATACCTTTGTTGGTGGTGAGGGTATACTGCTTACCCCTGCACCAAAAGGCGATCTTATACGGGTCTTCCAGAATTTTGCTAAAATTTTCTGGGTTTGCGATTTCTCTATATACAACAGTGTCATCATCTGGCTGCCTCTTAAGCTTCTGACATTGTCAACCAGCTCGTTTATTTATATAATAAACAGTAATATTCATTTAACACTCCATTGGTGTGCACCGAAGTTACTTTCACATTTGAAGATTTCTGTGCGTTAACTGTGAAATGTTGTAGTATATTTACTAAAAACTTCTCATTCTAGTAACAAAGCTGACCTGATATCCCGTACGCTCCTGTTTGGTTCATTAGGCAACAATATGTATCTGTGTCAAACCCCTTCTGAAAGACAAGGAACACAGCATAATTGACACAAAACGTAGTGTGTCTACGCTGTATGACAAAGATGAAGCGTAACATGCCACAAACCAGCTATATCATACGACTGCAATGTTTCGGAATCCAAACGAGCGAGGTATCGCAATACAAACACAAAGGCAGTGAACTCGTCTTCGGGAGTATGGCTGTTCAAATCCCTCTCCATGGAGATTTAGATTTTCCGTCGTTTCCTTAAATAGCTTAGGATGAATGCCTGGACGGCCGATGCTCTTCTTTATACTTTCCCAGTACGAGCCTGTAAGGCCTACTCTGTCTGCAAAGACCGCCTCTTTGCGGTATCGTGAATGAGAAATAATTACATCTATGACTCTATCTGTACTCTTCAAACGAGCTGTGAAGTACATGGCAGAGGGTACGCCAACTTGCATCAGTTATTACGGTTTTATCCATCCCATCTACGTATGGAGTGCGGAGAGCATGACCGTTTAAATGGCTCCGTGCATATTGTGATTAATCTGATCTTCTCCTCACGATCCCTACGGGAGTGATATATCTGGGAATGTAGCATAGTCCTAGAGCCCATTCTTGACATTTTGTTAGTAGGCATTCTCCGGGTGTTTTATGTCTATATTCAGGAGTCTGTCAGTTAAATTTCTTCATAAGGTCTGTGACGCTTTTGCATGGTTGAAACAAACCTGTGAACATTCGCGTTGCCCTTCTCCATGTACGTCCAAAAACGTCTCTTAATCCTGTTTGGCAGGTGTGACCCACACTTGAGAAATATTTCAGGATGGTTTCCACGAATGATTTGTACGCAATGTACTTCGTAGACTGACTGCATTTCCCCAATAATCTGCCAATGACTGAAGTCTCCCATCTGCTTTACCCACGAATCAGCCTATCTTTTTATTCAAATTTTAATGTCCCTACGATGTGTTACACCCACGTACTTACATGCGTTTGACCGACTCCAGCCGTAACTCATTGTTGTTATAGTCACAGGATACTACGTTTTCTTCGTTTACGTTTCTGAAAATTTAAAAGATATTGCCAATTTTTGTACCACTTTAATATATTATCAAGGTCTTACTGCTTATTAATACAACTACTTTGAGACAGTACTTCTTTATATGCAACTGCATAATCGGCAAAAAGTCTGAGGTTACTGTTAATACTGTCCGCAACGTCTTCAGCATACAACATCAACAGCAAGGGTCTTAACAAGTTTCTCTGGGGCATACTCGAAGTCACTTCCACATCTGTCGGTGACTCTCCACCCAAGATAATCCGCTGCATCCTCCCTACAAAAAAGTCATCGTCTAATATCCCATACGATCATACTTCCCATAAGCGTAGATGTGGTACTGAGTCAGCCTGACTGCCTTGACCCAGAACTTTAATATGTCACGTGATAAAAGTGCGAGTTGTGTCTCACACGACCGATGTTTTCGGAATCCATGCTGGTTGTCAAGGACGAGGTCATTCTGTTCGAGATACCGCATCACGTTTGAACTCAGAATGGGCTCTAAGATTCTACAACAAATCGATTTCAAAGATATTGGACGGCAGTTTTGCGCGGCACATCAACTATACTTCTCGAAAACTGGTATAACCCGTGCCTTCTTCCAATTACTGGGCAAGTATTTTTGTTTATGGAATCTACGATAGATTATAGTTAAGGAAGGGGTAATTCAGGCGCAAATTCATCCGAAATCTGATAGTGATGGCATCGGCCCTGGAGCTTTGTTGTATTTGATGACCTCAGCTGCATCTCAACGCCACTGACATTAACACTTATTTCCTCTTTTCAGTGGCACGATGATTACATTGGGGAAGTTATCCTGGGTTTTCCTTCGAAAAGCAACAACTGAAAATGGAGTTACTCGTTATTACTTCTGCTTTGCTACGCTCAGTTTCGCTCTCTGCCTCGCTCACGCGTCTGGACACTAACTTCCGTGAAAACAACCGTGGAAAAGCAGAATTTATCAATACCCTAGTTTTTAAAGTACTCCGAGGTCGTTGATTCGATCGTCATGAAATACACTCAGTTGACATGATGGTACTATAAGTTGCAGTTCCCTCTAATAGTCGTATTAGTCGGTCCACCGTGCTTTCCTTGCATGCAATGCAACCTGATATATCTCAACACAGCTGCATGGACTGGAAAAGTTATAACACAAAAGAACAGGAATTAATAATTTAAAAAAAAGAAACAAAAAAGCCACATAACTTTCGTTTTTGGGTCTGGAATGTAACAAACAATATCGATAGCGATTGAGAGAGATATACCAAATAAATTAACAAAAGACGGAGCTGATCCCCCTTGGTACACAAAAAAGGTCAGAACGGTACTGCAGAAACAACGAAAAAAGCATGTCAAATTCAAGCGAATGCGAAATCTCCCGGATTGTCGATCTTTTACAGAAGCTCGTAATTTAGCGCGGACGTCAATGCGGGATGCTTAAAACAGTTTCCACAACGAAGCTTTATCTCGAAAACTGGCAGAAAATCCAAAGAGATTCTTGACGTATGTAAAGTATGTTAGTGGTAAAACAAAGAATGGTTCAAATGGTTCAAATGGCTCTGAGCACTATGGGACTTAACATCTATGGTCATCAGTCCCCTAGAACTTGGAACTACTTAACCCAAACTAACCTAAGAACGTCACACAACACCCAGCCATCACGAGGCAGAGAAAATCCCTGACCCCGCCGGGAATCGCACCCGGGAACCCGTGCGTGGGAAGCGAGAACGCTACCGCACGACCACGAGATGCGGGAAAAACAAAGAAAGTGCCTTCTCTGCGCGATAGCAATGGAAATACTATTGACAACCGTGCTGCAAAAGCAGAGTTACTAAACACAGCCTTTCAAAATTCCTTCACCTAAGACGAGGTAAATCTCTAGAATTCGAATCAGAACAGCTGTCAACATGAGTAACTTCGAAATACATATCCTCGGAGTAGAGAAGCAACTTAAATCACTTAATAAAAGCAGGTCTTCTGGTCCAAACTGTATGCCAGTAAGGTTCCTTCTAGAGTATGCTGATGAAATAGCTCCATACTTAACAATCATATACTGTAAGTAGACTGTTTAGGTTTTTATGTTGGTAACGCGCACGTAGCGCTCTGTATGAAAATCACTGACTGTGCTGTGTGCAGTCTGTGACTGGTTGGACTCATTGTTGGAATATTCGCTTGTCTAGTGTTGGGCTATTGGATGTGAGCAGCACATAGCGTTGGGCAGTTGAAGGTGAGCCGCCAGCAGTGGTGGATTGGATGTGAAGAGAGAGATGCCAGAGTTTTGAGAGATTAATAAGCGGACGATCTGGACGTGTGTCCGCCAGAAAAATGAAATTTGTGAAGATGGTTGTCATGAATTGATATATATCAATGTTCTGACTTTTGAACGCTATTAAGGTAAATACATTGTTTGTTCTGTATGAATATCTTTCATTTGATAACTATGCCTATCAGTAATTAGTGTCTTCAGTAGTTACAACCTTTTATTTAGCTGGCAGTATTGGCGCCCGCTGTATAGCAGTAGTTCGAGTAACGAAGATATTTGTGAGGTAAGTGACTCGTGGAAGGTATAGGTTATTGCTAGTCAGGGCCATTCTTTTGTAGGGATTATTGAAAGTCAGATTGCGTTGCGCTAAAAATATTGTGTGTCAGTTTAGTGATGATCAGAATAAGTAAAGAGAAAAATGTATGAGTACGTTGAGTTTTGCTCAGCTGTTTGAAAATCAAATGACGTAGAAGTTTACCAGCACAGTAATTCATAATTTTCCAAAGGGGACGTTTCAATACAAGCGCTCGCTAGACAAAAGATCCGTACCCAAAAACAGGAAAGTAGCGCAAGTCACACCAGCATTCAAGAAAGGTAGTGAAAGTAATCCACTAACTGGGAGGCCAATACCATTAACGTCTATATGCAACAATACTTTCGAGTATATATTATGTTCGAATGTCATGAACTATCTCGAAGAATACGGTCTATTGACACACGTATTTAGAAAACTTCGATTTTGAGAACCACAACAAGCTCTTTAGACATACAAAGTACGGAGTGCTACTGACAAGTGTTCAAGTGTTTTCGTATTGATTCCTCCTTTCTAGATTTCCAAAAGGCTTTTGACAGTGTAACACACAAACAGCTGGTAGTGAAATTGCATACTTAAGGAATATCGTCTCAGTTATGTGACTGGATTCGTAATTTCTTGTTGGAGAGGTCACAGTTCGTAGTAACTGACGGAAAGTCATCGGTTAAAATAGAACTGATCTATGGCGTTCCCAAAGGTAGCGTTATAGGCCCTTTGTTGTTCCTTATCTGTATAAACGATTTAAGAGATCTGAGCAGCCGTCTTAGGTTGTTTGCAGATGGAGCTGTTGTTTGTCGTCTAATAAAGTTATCAGAGCACCAAAACAAGTTGCAAAACGATTTAGAAAAGATTTCTGAGTGGATCAAAAATTAACAATTGACCCTAAATAATGAAGTGTAAGGTCAGCCAAATGAATGCTACAAGACGTACGT
This sequence comes from Schistocerca cancellata, assembly GCF_023864275.1. Lineage (NCBI taxonomy): Eukaryota > Metazoa > Arthropoda > Insecta > Orthoptera > Acrididae > Schistocerca > Schistocerca cancellata. Next base: position 149,946,133 of record NC_064633.1, read on the forward strand.
TAAATTTCGGTTTCATGATAAATTAGTCAAATGTGAAGCCTGTAAATTCAACTAAATACCTAGGAATTACAATTACGAACAATTTAAATTGGAAAGAACACGTAGATGATGATGTTGTAATGAAGGCAAACCAAAGACTGCGTTTTACTGATAGAAAACTTAAAAAAGTAACATCTACTAAAGTGACTGCCTACACTACGCTTGTCTGTCCTCTTTTGAAGTACTGCTCTGCGGACTGGGATCCTTACCAGATAGGATTAAAGGAGTACACCGAGGAAATTCAACGAACGGCACCATGATTTGTGTTATCGCGAAATAGGGGAGAGAGTGTCACAGTCATGATACAGGATATGGGATGGACACGATTGCGGTATAATCTTCTCACGAAATTTCACTAAGAAACTTTCTCCTCTGAATGCAAAAATATTTTGTTCACGCCGATCTCAATAGGGAGAAGTGATCATAATAAAATAAGGGAAATGAGAGCTCGCACCGGAAGATATAGGTGTTCGCTTTTTGCGCGTGCTGTCCGAGACTGGTATAATAGGGAATTACTGCGACGGTGGTTCGATGAACCATCTGCCATGAACTTAAGTGTGATTTGAAGAGTATCTATGTAGATGTAGACGTAGATACTAGCACGACATCAGGATTATGTGCTAGTATGTCTTCTTTTATCGTGTACCCTTAAGGAAGTGAAGTTACTCTCAACGTCGTGTGCTTCACCTCAATGTCGTATTATAATACAGTTGCTCTGCTTGACATACAGATAGATTTATGAAATACAGCCTGCTTCTTTGAAGAAGCGGTAAATCGCACTGGATGTTTGTTGCCTGTGGGCACTTAATGTTTTGTCAAACCTAAGTGTGTACTCGGTTCATTAAATCTACGATAGAGAAATTTCGCTGTGTACGGCTTAATGCGGCCATTGTTTCCTTGCTGAATTATTTAATAAAGGTGACGTAAAAGGCTAACGACCATTCTAGTAATTATGCGTAGATCTGAAGATAAGCTGGCTAGGTCGCATAAAAAGTCATACTATAGGTGAAAATTGACATTATTGATCACAAAATACTTCACTTGCTGTACGGGTTTGACGCAACTTAGCCAGATTAACTGCAGATCTGGGTGTAAGGAATGATTCACACGGTGCAGATAGATTAGCTATGAGTTAATTTGGTGTAACTGCTATACAGCAATAGTGAGACAATATTGTCTAGCAGAAGACACTATTTTCGCCGGCAACTCACAGACCATTCCACAAGTTCCTGAGCTTTGTTTTAACTTTGCCTGCAGTCTCAGCACAGTTATTCAAAAATAGGTTAATAAATATAAATTAATAATAATTAACGACTCCGTATGTCACTCATATGAATAAGGTTAAAATCTGGTACACGGTGAACAAGTACCACACAGAATAAAACCATAGTCCTCAGCCTAATTTGGTATTGACTAGCTATTAACAGTAAAAGAAAAAAAAGCCAGAACTACTCTATCAAAAATTGACGGCTACGTTACAAATTTTCACCACAAAAATAATCAAGATTAGGCAGCAAAGCTTTAGAAATAAGGAGGGGGAATATGGAGTCTGAGCGCATTTCACTTTGATTGGACTGAATGGGTTGCGAACAGGGAACACATGAGACAATGGGCATTTAGGATATGCAGATCGGACGCGCGAAAATAACGTACAGTTGTAACCTTATAATGATGAATACTTCATTTCTGTCATCAAACTCTGCTTACTGTTCATCTGCCTTACTGGTACGTAGTACTGCTGGTCACCACCAGTAATTCTAAATACACCAAAGAAGACACTACAGGCAAATACAAAACAATACTTAGTTATTGTGATTACACTTCGTATGTCAATCAATCAACTGCTTTGAAGAAACAGTAATTTATTTCAGTCTGATTACTAGTAACTTTTTAACTAAAATTTGCTTCAAGATTTTCAGTGCTTTGGAGTATTTCAGATAATTTAAATTAACAATCAATAATTAGGCCATAAATGGTTAACATTGTGTTTTCTTGTGTTAATGGCGAAAGCAAACGTACATTTGGAGTTCGACAGTTTCATATGTGTCTCGTTGGACAAGTTCCACATTATAAATCTAAAGGTCTGGAATTCGACCTTCTAACAGTTTTCATCTGACTTGTGACCTGTTTCACCTCTTGCAATGGGTAATGTGAGAAGGGCCTTGTTGCAGTATTGTTCGCATTTCATGTTAAACTGTAGGTGCTCGTATAACGACAGCGTAAAACCGTCGCACATGGACCATGCATCCGAACGTTGAGCGTGCCGAGTTTCTGACATCATAGCGTGGAATAGCACGTTCGGGAGTCTTTCCGAACGTGCAGAGCAATATCTAGTTTGTGAGATATTCTGAGCGTGCGTCTGAACGTTGACCAATAAGATGGCACAACGTCACATGCACGCCATCTCCCTTCAGCAAAGAGCTGCGAGGTGCCATATTGGCATTCAGTTCAAGCCTATACGTATATATGCCGTTTTTGAGCCCCAGCAAACTGAGAGTCACTCGAAAACCCTTTGTTAACTATGTGATTCGTTGCAATAAAACAATGAGAAACATCATATTCGTGGCAAAAGAATTATTGTAACTTGTCTATTATGAGAGTATGCCATTTGAAGGCGGCGATGGTCTGAGGATCCATCAGAAACAACATCGTTCTTGGTACAATTTGCCATTGTTAAATTTCAGTTAGTAATATAACTACGATTGAAGTTTTAGCAAATGGCTACATGTTGGGATTTGCCGCAAAGCTTGTGTTGCCCGTTTAGCGTAGTGAGTAGCATTCCGGTTTCGCATCGAAATGCGAAAAATGGTGATGATTAGGGCCTTGACTTATGCAAATATTTTTTTCCTAGCATTCGCGTCTTTGATAGGTTCTGCTGCTTTATTATTAGTTTAAGGTAAGCATATACTAAAACATTTGATGTTATGTAAATATAAGTTCATCTTTTTTGAAGAGTGAGTTTGTGCGATTGATTTAATCTATAGGACTGCTTGCGCTACTTGTATAAAGCTATTTTCTTCCTTTTTCTTTTAAGTTTCGTAATTCACACGTTGTAAAGATTCTGCTACTCGGTAGGAGCAGAGATCATGAAAGACTGCCCTTAAGGTTTTACCAAAATGTGGGAATGATAAAATAATGTTTATCTTATGTACAGAACTACTGCAAATTTGTATCGCACTATTTGTAATGGAACTTTTATAAGCCTGCGCTCTTATTGATTGGACATGGTAGTTTCCTTTTTGTTTTAAAACTTGTAAATGGATATTTAAGTTTATGTTTGAGTACATTACGCACAGAACAACGTGATTAGCATGTGGACAGTAGAGGAAATGTGCGTGGGAATTTTACGCGCCCCTGTTGAGTAAACAGTTTGATTTACGAACTAGAAACATCCCACAACTGCCGCTGGAGCGCGTTGAGATCGCGTATACCACGTTGGGGCCCACGTACCGTATGCACAAGTCGTATCGTTCCTCAGCGTTCAGCTGCACGTTGAACTCAGCACGCTCCACGTTGACGTTCGACAGTCCGGTCCGTCTGCCGATGGCTTAAGTCCGCTTGAAGGTCGGAGGAAGCCAGCGTTATGCCGTCTCCAGCAAGGCCATGCCCAGTAAAGCGCTGTGGTCATCGCGACAATCGTTACGTTGCCGACAGCTTTACCTTTTACAGTAAAGCATTCTTGATGATCGTGAAGTGTAATATGATGCCAATTTGACGTTCCTTAAGAGTCTTTTTATAGTGAAATTTCGCGTAGTGAGACATTTGAAATGTGATCAATTGTCTGAACAATGGGTGAGGAATATCAATCAGCACATTAAAATAACTTACAGATTAGCGCTGCCTCATACGTTTGAGTAGCTACAAATTGTTTAGTTGGAATACAAGTGACCTGCCCAGCTCGATTTCTTACATCAAACACCCACATGTGAAATGTAGCAGACATCTGATCACTTTTCAATTCAGTTAACTTGAAAAGTATTTGACATTAAGCATATAATACTTTCATGCCTGATGAGAAGAAACCCACATTATGTTGGTTTTATTAGTATCGGATTATTGACCAAATCAATAATGAAAACGCTAGTATTTTATGCATATCGATGGTTATGACGTCATATTTTCTGAACTATGTGTAATAGAAGATAAACTGCTAGACCGCTACGGTCGCAGGTTAGAATCCTGCCTAGGGCATGGATGTGTGTGATGTCCTTAGGTTAGTTAGGTTTAACTAGTTCTAAGTTCTAGGGGACTAATGACCTCAGAAGTTGAGTCCCATAGTGCTCAGAGCCATTTGAACCAATAGAAGATATAATATTGCTGGTGCCTTCGGCGCAATATGTTGGTACTTTCTGCAAATGTGTTCCGAATAGAGTTAGTAGTAAAGAAGTAAGGAATCGAAACTTCATGCTGATGCTCAAGTTTTTCTGCATGAACACCGAGAAAGTAAAGCGATAAATTTTTCTTCTTTCATTATTCTGTAGGGGCGTGTCAGCGAGAAAAGGTTTGTTCTACGTAAAATAGCCTTTGGAGGATGGGCCCTAAAATACATAACTTAAGAACTGTGAGCACCTGTTCATCTTCACTACTGTGAAACGTATTTCATCTCCTGAACAAGTGCTCATAGCTCTTAAGGTATGCATTTGCGGCACCTGTTTACTATAAAACTTTCTCTGCCTGTGTTCCATGCTACCTCCTCCGAAAATGCGGAAAGCGAAGAGGTAGCAGATGAGATTTGTTTGAGAATAGCTTAGAGCCCACTGCTTCGCTAGAGTAATTAATATGGCCTGCAGAAAGGTTTTTCCTTTTTATTTAATCGAATTTTTATGTTGTTCACAGATTGCAACATTTAATAACCTTTGCAGCGTGCCAAATAAGCATGTTCTTTTCCGTATGTACTCATAACCAAAAAGTGATTCTCGTAACTGGAGTCCGAAGTTTTCGTTAATCATGCCTTTTGAGTTTTTGTGGACATATTTCCATAGCAACTTTCATCAAACTAACAAATATTTCTTCGTACCTAACCGAGAAGTAAAATACCAATTTTCATACTTTTAGCTTTAAAATTTTTTTTAAAGTAACGAAATATTTTCTCTCATACGGGCTGAACTTCCAGAAACACTGAAACACGTATTTTGTTATTTCTAACCAAGAACCCAAATTTAAATTTACGTAGATCTGTAACTGAGAAATCAAATACTAAGGTTCATAGATGTAGCTTCAAAAATACGTTAGTAGTTCTGTAATAACGATGTATTTTCAAAAAAAGGCTTTCACATACTAATTCACCCCGTAGATTAAATTTTCAAAAAACACTGACACACGTATTTCTTTATTTCTGACCGAGAAACCGAATACCAATTTTCGTAGGGCTAGCTTCAAAATTGCTTAATAACAGTATTTTTCGAAAAAAAATCTTTCATCCCCTATTTCATACCTTTAGTGTTGGATCTTCGAAAAATACCCTTTATTTTGGACTAGCTCTTCCCATTCTAAAAGGATATTTTTGGCTCACAAACGGGTAGTTCGGGCAATAAGTGGTGTAAGTTCGCGAACCTCTTGTCGACCCCTGTTCACTAGTCTGGGTATTTTGACATTGGCCTCTCAATATATATTTTTGTTACTGTCGTTTCTTGTTAACGATATCAGCCTATTACATTCAGTTAACACTCGGCAGAAATCCAATCTAGATTTTGATAGCACTTCCTTAAATCCTGTGCAGAAAGGTGTGCAATATACTGCTGCATCCATTTTCAGTAAGCTACTACAAGAATTCAAAAATCTTAGCATTAATCCGCGCACTTTCAAATCGAATCTGAAGAGTTTCCTCATGGGTCATTCCTATTTTGTTGAGGAGTTCCTTGACAAATTAAGCTAAATCGTATATTATATTGTTGATTGCGTTTACTTACACTGATGGTGTTAAATTTTTGGGTTCATAAACATTTTATTTTATCTGTTATTACTTTTATACAATAATTTCATGTACTGACACGTTCCATGACCTTGAAGATTGGCTCCACCAGTTTAGTCCCACGGAACTAGACGTGTAAATAAGAAATAAATAAACAAATAAACAAATAAATAAATAAATTTCGTTCCCCGTACTCGACATTATTCGAGCTTGTGCTCCGTCTCCAGTGACCTCGACCTCGTCGGGACATACTGAATCTTCCTTCCTTCCTTTCTTTCAGACTTCGACGCTCTCCAGCACCCAAGCTGTAAGTTTCCGGATGTGGGTTCCTTCTTGAAATCGAACAGTTTGCCTTCCCGCACAGATACCAAACGTTGTCGGTACTTTTTTGGGAAACTCTTTTTATTTGAGAGTGTGATTAATACTCCCATCTTGTTTACTTAAATACCTGCAAAATTTGAGTGTGTGAACTCCACCCACAATTATAATTACTTTCCTGTGTGCAACGAATGCTTTCAGCCTAACCAAGGAATATTATCCCACAAGACACGAATGACTGAAAATATGCACAATGTATTAATTTACTGAAGTCCATTACATGGTTTTCCAATTTAAGTTTTCATCGGTATGTATCCCTAAGAAGTTAGGGTTTCTTATCTCGTGAAGAGTTTGATAGAGCACTGAAAGACCTAAGTCCTAATAAGGCCCCGGGAGTAGACAACATTCCATTAGAACTACTGACAGCCTTGGTAGAGCCAGTCCTGACAAAACTCTACCATCTGGTGAGCAAAATGTATGAGACAGGTGAAATACCCTCAGACTTCAAGAAGAATATAATAATTCCAATCCCAAAGAAAGCAGGCGTTGACAGATGGGAAAATTACCGAACTATCAGTGTAATAAGTCACGGCTGCAAAATACTAACACGAATTCTTTACAGACGAATGGAAAAACTGTTAGAAGCCAACCTCGAGGAAGATCACTTTGGATTCCGTAGAAATATGGGGACACGTGTGGCAATACTGACACAACTTATCTTAGAAGAAAGATTAAGGAAAGGCAAACCTACATTTCTAGCATTTGTAGACTTAGAGTTGGCTTTTGACAATGTTGACTGGAATACTCTCTTTCAAATTCTGAAGCTGGCAGGGGTTAAATACAGAGAGCGAAAGGCTATTTGTAATTTGTACAGAAATCAGATGGCAGTTACAAGAGTCGAGGGGCATGAAAGGGAAGCAGTGGTTGGGAAGGGAGTGAGACAGCGTTGTAGCCTCTCCCCGATGTTATTCAATCTGAACATTGAGCAAGCAGTAAAGGAAACAAAAGAAATATTCGGAGTAGGTATTAAAATTCATGGAGAAGAAATAAAAACTTCGAGGTTCACCGATGACACTGTAATTCTGACAGAGACAGCAAAGGACTTGGAAGAGCAGTTGAATGGGATGGACAGTGTCTTGAAGGAAGAACATCAACAAAAGCAAAACGAGGATAATGGAATGTAGTCGAATTAAGTTAAGTGATGCTGAGGGAATTAAATTAGGAAATGAGACACTTATAGTAAAGGAGTTTTGCTATTTGGGGAGCAAAATAACTGATGATGGTCAAAGTAGAGAGGATATAAAATGTAGACTGGCAATGGCTAGGAAAGCGTTTCTGAACAAGAGAAATTTGTTAACATCGAGTATAGATTTAGGTGTCAGGAAGGTTGTTTCTGAAAGTATTTGTATGGAGTGTAGCCATGTATGGAAGTGAAACATGGACGATAAATAGTTTGGACAAGAAGAGAATAGAAGCTTTCGAAATGTGGTGCTACAGAAGAATGCTGAAGTTTAGATGGGTAGATCACATAACGAATGAGGAGGTATTGAATAGGATTGCGGAGGAGTTTGTGACTAGAAGAAGGGATCGGTTGGTAGGACATGTTCTAAGGCATCAAGGGATCACCAATTTAGTAGTGGAGGGCAGCGTGGAGGGTAAAAATCGTAGAGGGAGACCAAGAGAGGAATACACTAAGCAGATTGAGAAGGATGTTGGCTGCAGTAGGTACTGGGAGATGAAGAAGCTTGCACAGGATAGAGCAGCATGGAGAGCTGCATCAAACCAGAATCAGGACTGAAGACCATAACAACAACAACAACATCTCGTTTATTATTTCTTGTTGGCGTACGAGGTTAATGGATGGTGGGATTTTTTTAACACTATAAAACTGGATGAACTGTGATTTTTCACAGTTTAATTCCCATACTTGATGGTAGACATTTCTCCGCCTTACACGAGACGTAGCTCGAGCTTGTCATAAGCAAGCAGCATTCAAGTGCGATATCCGATTGAAAAACTAGCTGCATAATGTTTTCTCATATACAGAACATAAATACCACTACAACTACGTAAACTGTGCGGTTCCCCTGAAATGCTCATCAATTAAATACTGAAACATGTACCTGTAATTGGAATTTTGTTGTTACTATCTTTGCCAAGTAGCTATTTTTATTATCGGTAGTGTAGTTATTCGGCACTGAATGTTTAATTCTCTCTAGAAAAATTAAATGTCTTTAGATATATACCTCTGTTATCAGAAGGGGCTGGATGTTTTTTTTTATGATGTCAGGAAGCCTGGTAAAAGAGGCTGGCATCTGTGCGTATGAACACCATGTACGTGGCACGCGCGTCTGTCGCCTTTCTGGGCGCCGATGATAACAGCGTTATGGCCGGCTGTCCCTGTAATCAGCAGTTTAATCACAGCCGGGGGGCGAATCGCTGATTAACAACGCGAGCACACGGCCCCACCGCGCCGCGCCACGCAGGTTGAGTCAAGTAATGTGTAATTCGCGGTCGCCCGACCGGCAGCGTAACGAGTTGCACACGGGCGCCACCTGGGCGTCACGTTGCAGCCCACCCGCTACCTGCTGCCTGCCACACCCAAATTGCGCTCCCCCTTTGTTATTACCTAAATTATATGCCGCGTGCAGTTTGCTCTCTTCCAGTAGCAGCTAGCTAGTTACAGCAATTAAGATTAATCCGCGGGATGACAGCTGAGTGTTTAATACGGTGGTCGGAGATGAACACACATTTAGTTCACTCAGAGTCTACGCAACCTGAAGTGCTGGACGGTATTTCCCATTACGAAACATTTTGCATTCGCTGAAAGGTAGGGGAGGGAGTGATTAGCTGTCACTAGGTAAGTTGTTGCAGTGTATTTAAAGAGCGTATCCAGGACCTGTGGTGCATCCACATCTACGTGATTGCTATTCACAATGAAGTGCCTGGCAGAGGGTTCAATGAACCACTTTCAAGCTCGCTCTCTAGCGTTCCACTCTCAAACGGCACGCGGGAAAACGAGCGCTTAAGTTTTTCTGTGCGGGCCCTGATTTCTCTTATTTGATCGTGATGATCATGTCTCCCGATGTAGGTGGGTGCCAACAGAATGTTTTCGCCATCTGAGGAGATAACTGGTGATTGAAATTTCATGAGAAGATCCCCTCGCTACGAAAAGCGCCTTTGTTTTAATGATTGTCACTCCAATTCACGTATCACGTCTGTGACACTATCTTTCCTATTTCACGATAATACAAAACGAGCTGTCCTTCTCCGTACTTTTTCGAAGTCATCCATCAGCCCCACCTGATGCGGATCCCACACCGCACAGGAATACTCTAGAATAGGGCTGACAAGCGTGGTGTAAGCAGTCTCTTTAGTAGACCTGCTGCACCTTCTAAGTGTTCTGCCAACGAATCGCAGTCTTTGGTTTGCTCTACCCCTAAGTATTTAGTTGAATTTACAGCCTTCAGATTTGTGTGACTTAACGCGTAATCGAAATTTAGCTGATTTCTTTTAGTACTCGTGTGAGTAACTTCACACTTTTCCTTATTCAAGGTCAATTGCCACTTTTCAAACCATACAGATATCTTATCTGAATCATTTTCCAAGTCGTTTTGATCATATGATGACTTTACTAGACGGTATATGACAGCATCATCAGCAAACAATCTAAGACGGCTACTCAGATTGTCTCCTATGTCGTTAATATAGATCAGGACCAATAGAGGGCCTACAACACTTCATTGGGGAACGCCGGATATTACTTCCGTTTTACTCGATGACTCCATCAGTTACTACGAACTGTGACCTTTCTGACAGGAAATCACGAATCCAATCGCACAACTGAGGCGATACTCCGTAGGCACGCAGTTTGGTTAGAAGACGCTTGTGAGGAACGGTGTCGCAAGCCATCTGGAAATCTAAAAATATGGAATCAATTTGACGTTCCCTGTCAATAGCACTTATTACTTCATGAGTATAAAGAGCTAGTTGTTTTTCACAAGAACGATATTTTCTGAAACCGTGCTCACTATGTCAATAAATCGTTTTCTTCGAGGTACTTCGTAATATTCGAATACAGTATATGTTCCAAAATCCTACTGAAAATCGACGTTAGTGATATAGGCCTATAATTCAGCGGATTACTCCTACTTCCCTTTTTGGGTATTGGTGTGACTTGAGCAATTTTCCAGGCTTTAAGTACGGATCTTTCTATGAGCGAGTGCTGGTATTTAATTGCTAAATATGGAGCTATTGTATCAGCATACTCTGAGAGGAACCTAAATGGTATGCAATCTAAACCGGAGGTCTTGTATTTATTAAGTGATTGAAGCTGCTTCGTTACTCCGAGGATATCTACTTCTATGTTTCTCATCTTGACAGTTGTTCTTGATTGGAATTAAGGAATATTTAATTCTTCTTCTTTGCTGAAGGGCTTTCGGAAAACCGTGTTTAATAATTTTGCTTCAGCGGCACTGTCATCAGTGACTTCACCATTGTTACCGCGCAGTTAAGGTATTGATTGCGTCTTGCCACTGGTTTACTTTATGTATGACCAGAATCTCTTTGGGTTTTCTGCCAGATTTCGAGACAGAGTTTCGTTGTGGAAATTATTAAAAGCAACTCACATTGAAGTACGCGCCATATTTCGAACTTCTGTAAAACTTTGCCAATCTTGGGGATTCTGTGTCCTTTTAAATTTAGCATGCTTTTTTCGCTGCTTCCGCAACAGCGATCTGACCCGTTTTATGTACCATGGGGGATCAGTACCATCACTTATTTATGCGGTGTATATCTCTCAATTGCTGTCGATACTATCTCTTTGAAAACATTCCACAACTTTTCTACACTTACAGGATCCGATCTAAAGGAATAAAGACTGTCTCTTAAAAAGGCGTTAAGAGTATTTTTATCAGCATTTCTAAATAGATATACTTCGAGTTTCATTTTGATGGTTGTAGGTGTTACGGCATTCAGCCTGGCAGGAACTGCCTTGTGGTCGCTAGGCAGGTGATGCTAGGCTGAATACCATAACACCTATAACCATCAAGTACAGGAAGGAGGGGAGGGGGGGGAGGGGGAGCCTCATATTAACTTCGCAGTGAATAGTGCAACTGTTTCGAGATTTCGCAACAAATGATTCTGGGCAAACGTGTTACTAGTCAATACCAACTACTAGGGGCGTTTGATAAGCGACGTACTACACTTTTTTCTGAGATCAGGTTGATTTCGATGTACCATATTATTCAGCACTGTTTTGGCTATAGCAGCCTATATTCTAACATATTTCCGTTCAGTTTCACGGTCTTGCGCCACACTGGGATGACCACTACGCCCGCGTGGTACCATTCTACTGGTCGACGTCGGCGACAGCGCCTTCCTGCATCAATAACCTCCACGTCAGCCACGTACTATTTGCTGCCGAATTCGTCCTTCATAGGGCCAAAAACATGGGAGGTACGATATCCGGGCTGTAGAGTGGATAAGGAAGAACCGTCCAGTGGAATTTTGTAAGCTCCTATCTGCTGCGCATATTTGTTTCAGTCCTTGCGTTGTCATGGAGAAGGAGATGTTTTCGTTTGCGTTTTTGTGGTGACACTCACACTGAAGTCGTTTCTTCAGTTTCCTGAGAGTACAATACACAACGCACTTCAGAGTTGATCGTTGCACCATGAGAGAGGACATCAAACACGATAACCTATTCAGAGTCACCAAGACATAACTGGTTGAGGGTGCGGTTTTGTATTTTTTCTTCGGAGGTGAGGTGGTGTGGTGCCACTCCATGGGGTTCGAAGTGATGAACCCGTGTTTCATCGCCTGTGACCATCTTCGACGAAATAATCACCACGATCAGCCTCATAATGCGCAAGCAATTCCGCACAGATAGTCCTTAGTTACTATTCGACCCGCCAGGGTAGCCGAGGGCGCTAACGCGCTGCTTCCTGGTCTCAGGTAGGCGCGGCCGCCACGGATCGAATCCGCCTGGCGGATTACCGACGAGGGCCGATGTACCGGCCAGCCTGGAGGTGGTTTTTAGGCGGTTTTCCACATCCTGCTAGGTGAATACCAGGCTGGTCCTCATGTTCCGCCTCTGTTACACGGCTCACAGACATTTTCGCACTATTCCATGGGTTACAGTCGACGCAGACTGTTGGGGTACACTAATTCCGTCCCGAGGGGGTACGGGGTGGTGGCAAGAAGGGCATCCAGCCACCCCCTAAACATTAACATGCCAAATCCGATTAACGATGGCTGCCCCTGCGTAACTGCGGGACAAGGCTCAAGCGACAGATAGATAGATACTCCTTTGTTACTCTTCATGGTCTTATGGTTCAAATAGCTCTAAGCAATATGAGACTTAACCTCAGAGGTCATAAGTCCCCTAGAACTTAGAACTACTTAAACCAAACTAACCTAAGGACATCACACACATCCAAGGCCAAGGCAGGATTCTAACCTGCGACCGTAGCGGTCGCGAAGTTCCAGACTGTAGCGCCTAGAACAGCTCGGCCACTCCGGCCGGCATGTCTTATGTTAGGCAGCGACGAATCCAACGGCCACAGACATGGGAGTATCCCAAGTGGCGGGCGAATGTGTCAGCACTGCCAACAGAGACGTCGAGTTATGCAGCGAAGTGTCTGACTGTGACCTCAAATGAATATGTCCGCACGTTGCAACACGGCAGCAGTCACATCTGGGTGCGGCCGGCCGCCAAGCGGGAGATCACACAGGTTTTCGCAACTTTGTTGCGATGATGACTGCTAGGTCTGTGCACAAATTCAGCAAGCGCCTATGAATATTTGCGGTGCTCTGGTTTTCCGCCAAAAGAGATTCAATTACAGCTTTCTGCTTGGAACGCACATCTGTTACAGAAGCCATTTTCAGGACTACGTACTGGGCAGCCACTAGTCGGAGTGACGTGAAACTGTAGGGGCAGAAGCGGGAATATTCCACGATGTCTCATAAAAAATAGCACATTTTTTTCAACCGAAATTGGTGGAGAAAAGAAGTTGGTGCTTTTCTTATTGAACGCCCGTTGTACATACTCCAGCTTTCTTGATGCCGAAACTGAAATGACTCGTCAATTCATGTGGTGAAGGACTAATCGAGTTCGGCTAAGCGCACCCGTGAAGTGTATGACATTAAGGCCGCTAACAGCAAGAAGAATGGCGAGTCTGTTTTGTCCCCAACTTCTACGTTGCTAAGCTGTGATTGTGTGGGGAGTTTCTATACTGATAGGTTTCAAAATGTGTACAAATGGCAGGATTTTAGGCCCAGCGATTGATTAATGGAATGGGTGTGGGTAGTCACATAGTTCCCTTAATTGTGCACAAGGATGACTAGCTATGAAATGAAATTCAAGAATACAGTGAAGTGCCGAGTTTATTAGCACAAACTGATTTCGTTGAAACATTGAAAAGTAATTCAGTAAAAGATACTCCAGATTCGACGACAACCATGATAAACACAAAATAAGATAAAAGTTTGGAAGGGAAGCATGTGATGGTAAGTCCAGCTCCCTAACATATTACTTTCTAACTCACTCTAATCTCTGAGTCGACAACAGTGATTTGCATTCATGCTTCGAACATAAATATAGTCGTGCAATTAGGCCAGCCTAACTGATATTATTGACTGATATTAAATTCACAGAGATCTATGCAGACGTTGACACCAGCAAATCTCGCTATCGATGGGAGTGTTAATACGCCGGCTGCGGAGGGAGCCGATGGCTCGCTAAGCGCAGCTGTGTGATCGCCGCTGCATCATCTCCCTCGGGAGAGGTCTGACCAAGGAGTGTGACCCTGCAAGCAGAGACTAAAGTCGGTCTACGCAGAGCAAAATGCGAAGGGAAGTTAAAAGTACAGAGCGCGTCATTTATGTGATGTTTTCCAAGTGTCAAGCAGCAACTAACAGCCAGAAAAGTAACACTTTTGTTTTTCCTACGAAAAAAAAGGATTGGCCATCCGCTGTGGCCGAGCGGTTCTAGGCGCTTCAGTCCGGAACCGCGTTGCTGCTACGGTCGCAGGTTCGAATCCTGCCTCGGGCATGTTTGTGTGTGATATCCTTAGGTTAGTTTGGTTTACGTAGTTCTAAGTCTAGGGGACTGATGACGTCAGAAGTTAAGTCCCACAGGGCTTAGAGCCATTTGAACCATTTGAAAAAAATTGGCAGACCAGCGTAGGTAAAATGCGGCCCTTCCAATAAAGTACACAGAAACCACTCTTCCAGAAACCTATGTGATACTCCACCAAATCGAGGTGTTTTATTTGACGCGTTTCCCGCGCTTTTTCCTAGAATTGGAATATAAAATGAGAAAGAGGAATTGAGGCAAAATGTTGGGCTAGATGCAGGAAAGCTGGCCGAAGAGTGTGACCATCATTCCCAGGGACGTGCTGAGTCTTTTAAAAAGCTTTCGAAATCGGCATCTATCCTGAAAAGTTTTCTCTTAACAATGGTTGAAAAACTGGCTATTTACCAAATCCTCCTTCCACCACGCAAATGCTTCGCAGACGTTATTACCAGGAAAATGGTTGCAGAGTGCCCCCGCCTGACAGTCTTTCCAGGAAGCCGATAGAGTACAATGCACAGTTATCTGCAGCATCTGTCCCGCCCCTCCCTGATTCCAGAACCAGAGGCCGACGCAAAATAGTCGGTGTTGGAACGGTCCTTCTGTTTAACTGCCGTTCCTTGTCTGTGGCTGGCACAGCTAGCTGAAATCGTTTTTGTGGTATCGATAGCTTCGATGCCACGGCGTAGGTACATGTTGTTAGGTTGGCACTACGACAGCGGACGATCCACACCGACGACAGCGCCCTCTAGCCGGTGCTGTGCAGCTCTACGAGCACCGCTCCAGATTCAGCCCATTCGATCACGAGCAGATGACCAACCAACAATGTTTCATTTTCATAGTGCGCGAGCCACTACAGATTTTGTCTGTGTAACTTCCGTTAGGTTTAATGCATCCGGTTTCGAACCTACGTGCTCCTCAGTACAAAGTTATGTATTCACGTTTATTATCATTATGAGATACAGTAAAACCAATTTTACTTTACTTGCAGTACCGAGTTCTACCTTACCTGCTCCTTCTAGCTTCCTACATTGGGCCTACTCTATAAACCACAGGAGCACACCTACGTGCCGCCTTCCAGGTGGGATACAAAAGTCTTAGCCCATATCCAGTGCATCCAGTGGAATGTCTACAAGTGACTAGACGGAGGCACGGGAAATAATTAGCTACGCAGTCGCTGTTGTTGTACTGCAATTGAAAATAGACCCGCGTTTCCGCAGTCTCTCCAATTTCGAGAGCATTTAATCTGAAATGTAATAGATTTTGATATTAGATTGATTCTAATTTGCATATAAAATGTGGATAATTTGCATAATAACGTATCACCGAAATGAAAATAGGTGTGGAATTCTGATTCGCTGAATGTCAAGATATTCCCTTCCAGTCCATTTTATCACTGTTTCCCCTATATTTCATTCCACGTCAGTTCTTCCGAGAACGTCTTCTTTCCTTGTTTTATCCGCCTGATTTCCAATATGCTTCCATACAATACTGCGCTCCAGACTTACATTCTCAAAAATTGCTCCTCACGTTAAGTCTTATGTTTGATAATAGCAGAAATTGCAGAAGCTAGTGTATTTATAATTTCAACTCATCATTCAACTTTGTTCCCATGTCCCCTTATGATGGAAAGTTTCAATACTAATAGGCTTCGTTTGACGAGTCTTGCCTGTGGTAGATACATTTAGATGTGCCTGTTTTGTCCGTCGTGAGTTATTTTGTTTCCTTAATTCTGTTTACTTCGTGATCGTCAAATACACTCCTGGAAATTGAAATAAGAACACCGTGAATTCATTGTCCCAGGAAGGGGAAACTTTATTGACACATTCCTGGGGTCAGATACATCACATGATCACACTGACAGAACCACAGGCACATAGACACAGGCAACAGAGCATGCACTATGTCGGCACTAGTACAGTGTATATCCACCTTTCGCAGCAATGCAGGCTGCTATTCTCCCATGGAGACGATCGTAGAGATGCTGGATGTAGTCCTGTGGAACGGCTTGCCATGCCATTTCCACCTGGCGCCTCAGTTGGACCAGCGTTCGTGCTGGACGTGCAGACCGCGTGAGACGACGCTTCATCCAGTCCCAAACATGCTCAATGGGGGACAGATCCGGAGATCTTGCTGGCCAGGGAAGTTGACTTACACCTTCTAGAGCACGTTGGGTCGCACGGGATACATGCGGACGTGCATTGTCCTGTTGGAACAGCAAGTTCCTTTGCCGGTCTAGGAATGGTAGAACGATGGGTTCGATGACGGTTTGGATGTACCGTGCACTATTCAGTGTCCCCTCGAAGATCACCAGTGGTGTACGGCCAGTGTAGGAGATCGCTCCCCACACCATGATGCCGGGTGTTGGCCCTGTGTGCCTCGGTCGTATGCAGTCCTGATTGTGGCGCTCACCTGCACGGCGCCAAACACGCATACGACCATCATTGGCACCAAGGCAGAAGCGACTCTCATCGCTGAAGACGACACGTCTCCATTCGTCCCTCCATTCACGCCTGTCGCGACACCACTGGAGGCGGGCTACACGATGTTGGGGCGTGAGCGGAAGACGGCCCAACGGTGTGCGGGACCGTAGCCCAGCTTCATGGAGACGGTTGCGAATGGTCCTCGCCGATACCCCAGGAGCAACAGTGTCCCTAATTTGCTGGGAAGTGGCGGTGCGGTCCCCTACGGCACTGCGTAGGATCCTA
This sequence comes from Schistocerca cancellata, assembly GCF_023864275.1. Taxonomy (NCBI): domain Eukaryota; kingdom Metazoa; phylum Arthropoda; class Insecta; order Orthoptera; family Acrididae; genus Schistocerca; species Schistocerca cancellata. The sequence continues at coordinate 149,963,180 of NC_064633.1, forward strand.
CGGTCTTGGCGTGCATCCGTGCGTCGCTGCGGTCCGGTCCCAGGTCGACGGGCACGTGCACCTTCCGCCGACCACTGGCGACAACATCGATGTATTGTGGAGACCTCACGCCCCACGTGTTGAGCAATTCGGCGGTACGTCCACCCGGCCTCCCGCATGCCCACTATACGCCCTCGCTCAAAGTCCGTCAACTGCACATACGGTTCACGTCCACGCTGTCGCGGCATGCTACCAGTGTTAAAGACTGCGATGGAGCTCCGTATGCCACGGCAAACTGGCTGACACTGACGGCGGCGGTGCACAAATGCTGCGCAGCTAGCGCCATTCGACGGCCAACACCGCGGTTCCTGGTGTGTCCGCTGTGCCGTGCGTGTGATCATTGCTTGTACAGCCCTCTCGCAGTGTCCGGAGCAAGTATGGTGGGTCTGACACACCGGTGTCAATGTGTTCTTTTTTCCGTTTGCAGGAGTGTATGATATTAAGTTTATCCCTAATTTTATTTCTCTTACTCATTATTTTTGTTCACCAGTTTACTCTGTCTTCAGCCTCTACATTCCATTCAACAGGTCCTACCATTATCGTTGTGGATTGTCAAGAGAGCCAACCCGGTGTGCGAGGAAGCCGAAAGGCACGCGTTTTAGCTCACACAGGCTGGCGTGAGGTCTGGAACAGGTCAAGGAAATTAGATTAGCAAAAAAGGACGTAGCTGTGGAATACTTAACTTTAATCCATAAATGGTGAACATCTCTCTTGACGGTACATGTTTTACAGCATCAATAGTAACTGGTAATAGCGCCTTGCTAGGTCGTATCAAATGACGTAGCTGAAGGCTATGCTAACTATCGTCTCGGCAAATGAGAGCGTATTTTGTCAGTGAACCATCGCTAGCAAAGTCGGCTGTACAACTGGGGCGAGTGCTAGGAAGTCTCTCTAGACCTGCCGTGTGGCTGCGCTCGGTCTGCAATCACTGATAGTGGCGACACGAGGGTCCGACGTATACTAACGGACCGCGGCCGATTTAAAGGCTACCACCTAGCAAGTGTGGTGTCACAATTATTCCTCGCTTTCACCGAGGATAGCAATATTTTGTGGACATTCAGCTTCCATGAGACCTGAGGTAGTAATGAAAAGACTACTTGAACAGAGCTGTGTGCATACCTTTACATTTGATGTCGTTAGTGATGTCTATAGCATCTTACAGCAGAATAATTGTTTATGTTACAGGTCAGAATCATACTACAAGGGTTTGAAGATCATAATAGTAAATGTAGTCTCGCCCACCAAATTCGGCACATCTGTACCCGATGGAACACATACAGGACGCTATCGGTCGTCAGCTGCGTGCTCACGAACTGTCTCCTGAAATCCACCAAGGACTTGTCAAACACATGTCACGTAAAACACGTGACATATCTTTCCAGTGGTGGAGCAACTCGCTCTTAAGCACGTGGTCATACTGCTTAGGTTCATCGGTGTATATTTTCTCTAAAATAATTGGAATTAATGAATTGGCACGATTATTACAGATTGCTTTACTTGAGTGGGTGACTTGATATTGTGATATCATACATCGATACTACCGTCACCCGCGTCTCACAGCTGGCAACGAAATCGCACGTTTTCAACAGACGCCGATTGTGGTTGCGTGGGAATCCGGCGGATCCAATGAGGCGCGCCCGAGGCGCCACGTCTTCAGCGGCTCCGACTACAAGAACCTTCTGCCTCCGTGAAATAGGATGGCTGGCGGCTGCTACACAGCCACTATTCAGTCTTAGCCAGCTTTCGACAGTTCTTTCGTATATTAGTAATGGGAGCCTCACACTGCACGACGCTCATTAGTTTGCTTCTCATAACACCTAAACTTATTTGCTGTTTCTTCTCTTGTGAAGTTTCTTCTCAACGCTTAGTGAAAGCTACAAGGTAAGTAAGGCTTCTGTTTACTGTATTTATTTTTTTGCTAATCATTTCTGCTCCTGTCCAGCTTTCCTTCAACGACTCCTGCTGCACCACTCTGTAGTTCACCTCTCTTTACCGTTGTGTATGAAGCATTAGACGCCAGTTCCTTAAAGTCAATTAGGTTAATGTATTGTAAACGTTCCTCATGTCGTCTACCCCAGTTTTGTGCCAGTAAATGGGTTACACTGCCCGATCTATACCCAGCGACGTCCGTAAAGACGGATCAGCCGGCGTTCCGTGTCTCGTTTAGGTATGCTTCTGCTAATTATAACAGCAAATCAGCCGGCAAACAACCACCAAAGACCACTGACGCAGTTAGCCATCTGAGCTGACCATGCAGATATGTGATAATCGCCCCAGGACGTAATAAAATTGTTACCTTCTTGTGTGTGCAAGACCATTTACCTGTACGATCTCCACTCTTCTGTACCTTCTGCGACACCAACTGTTCGTAGCGTTGCCTGACTAATGTGCCATTCCGCCACTGATGGGAGCACTGCTAGCTCAGTCTCACTTCCTCCCAGTACTTACATCACCTCGATGTATCCCCGCTATTGTCCGCTGTTTTATTATACTCCAAAAAATCACTCCAGGATGCTTCGATCATCCACAGAAGTGAGAATATTAACCACTTCGTTAAAAGAGTACGTTGGTGTCATTTGGAGCTCTATAGCTGGTGTATAACTGCATCGAGGTGATTGTGGCCTTCCACCGCTGAGATAAGTAACAACCTTGGACGGAAGTGTATCTGCCTGTCGACTGTTCGCTATCACAGCAGTAAAACTGATGTGCAGGCGTGACTAGAAGGCGGAAAAGAGTTATCGTATTTCGAAGAGTCGATCACCATTTAGGAAAGGAGAATGCCTCATCTGTTCTTGTACCATGTTTTTTGCTCGCGTATCATGTCATTTCTGGAAACCCAGAATCTACTCTGTAGGAATCAACATGGATTCCGGAAACAGCGATCGTGTGAGACCCAACTCGCTTTATTTGTTCATGAGACCCAGAAAATATTCAATACAGGCTCCCAGGTAGATGCCATTTCCCTTGACTTCCGGAAGGCGTTCGATACAGTTCCGCACTCTCGCCTGAGAAAGTAAGAGCCTACGGAATATCAGACCAGCTGTGTGGCTGGATTGATGAGCTTTTAGCAAACAGATCACAGCATGTTGTTCTCAATGGGGAGACGTCTACATACGTTAAAGTAACCTCTGGCGTGCCACAGGGGAACCTTATGGGACCATTGCTTTTCACAATATATATAAATGACCTAGTAGATAGTGTCGGAAGTTCCATGAGGTTTTTCGCGGATGATGCTGTAGTATACAGAGAAGTTGCAGCATTAGAAAATTGCAGCGAAATGCAGGAAGATCTGCAGCGGATAGGCACTTGGTGCAGGGAGTGGCAACTGACCCTTAACATAGACAAATGTAATGTATTGCGAATACATAGAAAGAAGGAACCTTCATTGTATGCTTATATGATAGCGGAACAAGCACCGGTAGCAGTTACTTCTGTAAAATATGTGGGAGTATCCGTACGGAATGATTTGAAGTGGAATGATCATATAAAATTAACTGTTGGTAAGGCGGGTGCCAGGTTAATATTGATCGGGAGAGTCCTTAGAAAATGTAGTCCATCAACTAAGGACGTGGCTTACAAAACAGTCGTTCGACCTATACTTGAGTATTGCTCATCAGTGTGGGATCCGTACCAGGTCGGGTTGACATAGGAGAAGATCCAAAGAACAGCGGCACGTTTCGTCACAGGGTCATTTGGTGAGCGTGATAGCGTTACGGAGATGTTTAGCAAGATGAGGCAGACTCTGCAAGAGAGGCGCTCTGTATCGCGGTGTAGCTTGCTGTCCAGCTTTCGAGAAGGTGCGTTTCTGGATGAGGTATCGAATATGTTACTTCCCCCTACTTATACCTCCCGAGGAGATCACGAATGTAAAATTAGAGAGATTCGAGTGCGCACGAAGGCTTTCCAGCAGTCGTTCTCCCCGCGAACCATACGCGACTGGAACAGGAAACGGAGGTAATAACAGTGGCACGTAAAGTGCCCTCCGCCACACACCGTTGGGTGGTTTGTGGAGTATAAATGTGGATGTAGATGTACCGTTGTCGGAATTGTATACAAAAAATTGTGTTCTACTAGTAACCATGGAATACGGCGTAAAAATAATGGACCTAAATGACATATTTGTTGATAAATATGGCCGTGGTCGAGAAAGCTTTTCGGTTCCTAACTTTTCGTCCAGTGCTGCGCTGGACACCTTCGGATATGCTCTTGGCGACTCTTGAGTCTTGGTGATTAACCGATGGGGACCGGACTCGGGTACCACACCTTATCAATGACAATCGGTTCCAAAACCGACAGGAAATGCAGCTATCAAGGAATTCAGGCTATCATAGCCATTTTGACAGCAAACATTGCGAATGGATTTCATGCAGTCTATATTTAGAGTATGGTACCCCGTAAAAGGTCATTGCACGTAGAGTTGCATTTCTTCAATTGCCTTAAGAACATAGGAAAACACTGGGAGCATGCAGTGTAGTCGGTCGAGCCTCAGATCCACTTTTTTAAGTGATGCATGCGTTGTGCTTTCCGAAGACCCTATGATGCGTTTACGTACAGTGTTTGGAATGTACAGTTAACGTAGGATTTTATCCTTTGACGTTTAGCGTTCCTGGTTTGAACACTTAGGCACGGTATTGGACCTCGATTGGCCTCCTAAATCATCCGACTTTAATTCCACAGAAAATGACTGCAACTATCTAGGAGGGGGTGTAACCTACCAGTGTCCTCGTATTATGAAATGTCTACGTGATCTACAGTGGGTGGACCAAATAATATCAACACCACACGTTGTAGTACACCTTATTGCAAGTTGGCACCACTGCGTACGTGTAATTACGACGACGCGACCGCCCTGCACAGTTGACGGGCCAAATCTTGGATATTGTCTTTCAGTGTATAACACGATTTATTCTGCTACTATTTACACAAGCGATCGGTGAACTGCGAGATCTCTCTGACTTGACAAAAGGACAGTTCGTTGGTGCTTGGTCAGCGGGACCGTCATTGACAAAAATGGCTGAACTGTTTGTTTCACGAGCGGCAGTATCCAGCGTAATGACAGCAGACATAAAAGATGGTAAAAAATTATCGCTAAGAGGAATAGTGGGCGTAAGCCGAACCTTATCGACAAAGACAGACGAGCACTGGAAAAGATTGTGGCAGGACAACGTATAGCTGCGGCGGCAAAAGTGACTGTGGAACTCAGCTCTCACTTGAGTAATACTGTGTCGACAAAAGCCTTACGATGCAAGCTTCATAAAACTTTATGGAAAGGCTGGAATTGCAAAACGTTTAATAATGGAAGACAACGCGAAGGTGCGAAAAGTGTGGTGCCACGATAATAAAACCTGAACGCTTGATGACTGGATGAATGTGCTGCCGGCCGATGAATATTCGTTTAAATCGTTATATAAATTTTTTCTGGTCGTCTTCAGGTGAATGTTGACGAGCAGCATATTAAGCTCCCCTATGTAAGTTATCGCCGGCACATACCTTGTGATCTAGTTGGCACTGCGCTTGCGTTGCTTGAACGCATGTCTCCTTCTATAAGTCTGTGTGCTGGTCTGCGCACTCATCATGGTGAAAGCTCTGCTCGCAGAGATCAAAACAATAGTTTTCGCTCGGTTAAATCGCCGGACGACGCCAATCAGCACAGTGCGAAGTTATTCCACAACCGAGATCAATGCTGGCCATCTGAAGCCCTTATTAATTGAGACGGCGGAATCCAATTAAATTCTGAATGGAACCTGACTGTAGATAGACCTCGTGCTCTGTGTAATTGACGCCACTCTGCGGTCTTACCGTGCAAAGACAGTCGTTTTAATATCGAAGAGGCGAGCTTTCATCACGCACGGCGCGCAGAGCAACAACGCGTATACGCCAGAAGCATTTTACAGAGAGGAGCTTAGTTTACTTCTCGACAGTATTTACCTGAAGACGGCCAAGAGACTCCTCGCCGAAACATCGTGCCATCGAGTTAAGACATTCGATACTTCTCCCGAAATTTTATAGAACAAATTGTACGTAGGCAAAATTATAATTTCAGTCGTGTACATTATTTCCTGCTAATGGCTACTCCAAAGGAAGACTATGATATGGCTTCCCTGATTCCTACAGTCAAGCATAGGCGGAAGATTCTTGATAGACCGACGGATGTATCCTGATATTCAGGTGGTCCTGGACGGATTACTGCGAAAAGATATCTGGACATCCTTGGCAAGGGAGTGCTTACTGTGACCAGAATATAGGTGCCAATCACTGCCATAGTACAAAATGATAATGTGCCCTTACACACGGTCAAAAAGGTTCAGGCGTGGCTTGTGGAGCATCAGAATGTCATCAAACATCATCCCGAGCTGGCGAAATCGCCAGACCTCATCATCACTGAACCGTTACTAGGAGCTTTCGGACAGTGTGTGGAGCGATTTCCAGCTCCAGCATCGTCGAAGCAATTGGCGGATGTTGTGGTACAACAGAGGGAGAACATTCCGCTGGAAACTATTCAGACACTCTACGAATCTACTCCGCGAAAAAATGCAGATTTCCTCAGAGCCACTTATTAATACTACTGATTAGTAAATAAATATTGTGCATATGGGAAGTGTCCGTATTATTCTGTCCACTCCCTTTAATTATCAATGGGCGGCTTCAACTGTATATGACATAACTCTTTCTCCGGGAACTGAGGCCAGTTATCGAGACTGAAAGTGATTTTACGTGATATTAACGTGACGCACAGTTTACTTGTTTTCTAGTACACTGAACACGACTGCTCAGTTAAAGCAGTTACGATAAGAAATACAGCCAAATGTTCTTGGCTGCAGGAAATCACGGGTATGAGCAAATTTCTGGGTAGGAAGAATGGTGGACAATGATTTTATGGTGACATGTTGATGCATCGTGAACATAAAAATCCTTAGCTAATAAGAAAGTGAGTGTATCGAATGTTAGGGACTGTCATTGGACTCAGCATGCATCAACGAAGTAATGGCGTGCGATAATATTACGTCTGCCTTATGGAAGAGTTATGGAGAGGGTTTTACGACTGTCTTCCTACTACAAGCCTTCACATTTAGAGGGAGCTTTACGTATTCTAATAGAGAGGATACTGCAGATATTGCGAACTCTGAAGGCCTTCAGTACCAAATCAAGGGATACGATCCTCGCTGGCCACTACATTGCATAAGAGTCTACGCTAGAAGATCATCTGAAAAAAGGCATTATCCGTTTCTGCAAAGCTTCTTAGGTTAGCAAATGTTGGATTTGTGTTACTGCCTTCAGACTATCTCGGCTATACGTCACTATCGCGTATACTAACAAAATCTTCGAATGTAATTTAATATCTAAAATAACATTTTATGCGTACGCAAAGTAGGCTATAGTAAGAAGTTATCAGTTTAGCATTACGTATTTTTGTCTATCATTTGCTTTAATAATCTTTTATAAGACAGTCTTTACCTGTAGACATAAATGCACAGAAAGTTGTACTTTACTTATTCATTATTTACATTCGAAACCACACGGCACTAGTACACTTTAAGACAAAAAATAAGGACGTATCACGAAGCAGTTATCCGAATGGCACGGAAATCGGTAGATGTGGCAGGCGTATGCAGAAAAACAAATGCTTTCAATTTCATAAAATTGAATGATTTCTTTAAGAAGAAGAGTGGCACAAATTGGGCTAGTGAATAACCCATTGGTATACCTCTGGCACCTATGCAACCTGTTATTAGGGTTGGCTCTGATTGACATAGTTGTTAGATATCTTCGTTAGGTACATTGTGCCATATTCTTCCCAATACGAGCGTTAGATCGTCGGAATCCCGAAATAGTCAGAGGGCCCTCTCCATACTGCTCCAAATGTGCTCAATTGGGCAGACATCTGGCGACCTTTCTGGCCAAGGTAGTGTTTGGCAAGCATGTCATGGGGGCTCAGTTCGAAGCGGGACTCATTACTGGAAACAATTACACTCTAGCCAATGAGAGTCCAGTACGGAGACGTGTGCGGAAACAACCCGGTAACTGGTGGGATATCAGCCTGAGTGTCGCCCGACAGCCAGGAGTGACGGCCTGTAGTGCCATTTCTTTTCATAGCAGGACCGCTCTGGTGGTAATCCACAGCATCCTTACAGCAAAGCGGTACGTCGACGATATTCTACGCCGCGTTTTGTTTCCCTACATGGTAAGCCATCCTGGGCTTACATTTCGGCAAAATAATGCCTGCTTGCACACGACGAGGTTTCCTACTGCTTGTCTTCGTGCTTCCCTAAGCCTACCTTGGCCATGAAGGTCGCCAGATCTCTCCACAATGGGGAACGTATGGAGCATTGTGGCTAGGGCCCTCCAATCGTCTGGAAGTTTGAAGTTGCAACACGCCAGTGAGGCAGAACGTTTCACGATACACTGAGGAGGACATCCAACAATTTTTTCAATCAGTGTCAAGCAAGCATAATGTCCAGATGCGGATCGAGTCGTTGTTGACTTGCTGGATTTCTGAAGCTCTTACACTTGACTACATCATCCAGTTTCTTTTCCTGAAATTGTTGACATTTTTAAATCCGTACATATACATAAAATATGCCGATATCCTTCCCATACTGACAATTCTTTTGTGGAGCATCGTTCTCTTTCTTTTAGATTTTATTTTAATGCTACACGACGGGGGTATGTCCGGTGACAGTGAGGGCATTTAATGACAGTAGCACAGAAACTTATCCGATGGTGTTACATGAAAAAAGGTCATAGGATTCACATGTTGGTGGTAAATAGCAGGTGAATAAGAGTTCAATTAGAAAGGAGGACGATAGGGTGGAGCCTCCGTTTTCGATAGACGAGGAAGGGTGGAGTTGATAGTGTAGGCAGATGTCTGTGAAGAGTCGGTAATAGCAGCAGAACTGGAAAATAAGTTGAAAAGTTAAGAGACGAAAAAAGTAAGGTCTACGCCTATAGAGGCGCGGCAGCTGTTTAAGATTCTTATGAATCGTCGGTAGAGTAGGATCTAAAGACTGAAGTATTCAGCCAGTGTAGAAAAGGTTAAAATGCTCGTGTATGAGGAGCTAAGGTAATTTTAAAAATTTATGCAGTGTGAAGGGAACGAAGGATTTGGAGACACTGCTAAAATTTGGGAGGAGAGGATATCGAAGCTGATACTGCATAATCCGTGCGAGATAACGTAATCAATATGACAGTGGAATCACATTCTGTGGAACGGCAGTTCAAAAATGCTTCCACCCATCCAGATTAATGTTTTCAGTGATTTCTCCCAATAACTTAATTCTAATGCTAGGATGATTCTTTTAAGAGTACACTACCGATTTCCTTACCCATCCTCCCGTAAGCCGAGATTGTCCTTCGTCTCGTTGTTGACGGATCGTTAACACAAGTTACTGCCTAGCAAAGCAGCCTGAAGGGGAAGGGAAAACTAGACGATACTTCATCCGGTTTAGCTATATGGGACGTTCAGTGGTTACCAATCGACTCAAATATATAAAGAACCTGGTGGGATATGGCGTATCCTCTGGCCTGGAAGCATCCACTGATACGATTGAAAAGTGTGTCATCACTGCGTTGTGTCCTCTCCCGAGCCAAGTTGGCCCGCAACAGGGACGTTGATAACCTGGATAAAGGTACTGCGACGAACTTGGAGTCCCAGAAGGACCCACATTTGCTCTTTCAGGACATACACTATGTGATCAAAAGAATCGGGACACAAGTTCGTTGCGCCCTTTGTCGGTAATAGTTCCCTAGTATCTGTTGGCGCCATTGGCAAAAAGATTTATAAAGTTGTCGTGGTATTGTTTTCTAAGTTCTGCCATAAATTGTAATATATATATATATATATATATATATATATATATATATATATATATATATATATATATACAGGGTGAGTCACCTAACGTTACAGCTGGATATATTTCGTAAACCACTTCAAATACTGACGAACCGATTCCACAGATCGAACGTGAGGAGAGGGGCTAGTGTAATTGTTTAATACAAACCATACAAAAATGCACGGAAGTATGTTTTTAACACAAACCTACGTTTTTTTAAATGGAACCCCGTTAGTTTTGCTAGCACATCTGAACATATAAACAAATACGTAATCAGAGCCGTTTGTTGCATTGTAAAATGTTAATTACATCCGGAGATATTGTAACCTAAAGTTGACGCTTGAAACCTCCGACGTTCAGTTGCGTGTTGTAACAAACAGCTGCAACATACATCGCGTTTCTACAGAATGATCTACCAACGTTGCTCGAAAATGTCCCACTGGAAACGCGTCGACGTATGTGGTATTAGCATGATGGTGCACCTGCACATTCCGCAATTAACACTAGGCTGACCCTTGACAGGATGTTCGACGGGCGTTTCATAGGACGTGGAGGACGCATAAATTGGAAAGCCCGTTCTCCTGATCTTACACCTCTGGGCTTCTTTCTGTGGGGTACGTTAAAGGACAATGCGTACCGTGATGTGCCTACAACCCCAGAGGATATGAAACAACGTATTGTGGCAGCCTGCGGCGACATTACACCAGATGTACTGCGGCGTGTAAGACATTCATTACGCCAGAGATTGCAATTGTGTGCAGCAAATGATGGCCACCACATTGAACATCTATTGGCCTGACATGTCGGGACACACTCTATTCCACTCCGTAATTGGAAACGGAAACCACGTGTGTACGTGTACCTTACCCCTCATGGTAATGTGGAAACGACCAATAAAAAGGTGTTAGCATGTGGACGTAATGTGCTGTTCCAGTCTCGTCTGTACCTAAGGTCCATAACCGTTCCCTTTGGATCCCTACGTAATTCGGTGCTCTCAGATACACACGATCGAACAGCGGAGGAATGGTACTCAAGCGTTAACTTTAGGTTACAATATCTCCGGATGTAATTAACATTTTACATTGCAACAAACGCCACTGATTACGTATTTGTTTACATGTTAAGATGTGCTAACCAAACTAACGGGGTTCCATTTAAAAAAAACGTAGGTTTGTGTTGAAAAACATACTTCCGTGCATTTTTTTATGGTTTGTATTAACCAATTACACTAGCCCCTCTCCTCAAGTTCGGTCTGTGGAATCGATTCGTCAGTATCTGATGTGGTTTACGAAATATATCCAGCGGTAATGTTAGGTGACTCACCCTGTATACTGTGTGTGTGTAGAAGCGAGGAGTTTCTATTTCACATATTTACAAACATGTTTCGGAACCTGCAAGTCAGAGACAATATGGCTACATATTTGTTACCGTTAATGTAGATCAAATTTGCTTTTTAAATTATTCATAAATAAGTGGGGAATAAAGACATGTGCCTTCAGTGCGACAGTAGCGCTCTGAGTTGGAACTGGTTCTGTTGATGTAACAAAAGCAAACTATAATTAAAAGGAAACATCTCCCGACCAGCACGACTGCTATAGCTCTCTCGCAAGGAGCATGTCTGAAACATTAATGGAAAGCAGGCTTCTCCAGCATCTAAAACCGGAAAAATTCCCTATATACGACAAGTGGAAGCGGTGTGGATCAGTACTTCCCATAATTATAAAAATTGTTCAAATGGTTCTAAGCACTATGGGAATTAACATCTGAGGTCATCAATCCCCTAGACGTAGAACTACTTAATCTAACTAACCTAAGGACATCACACACAGCCGTGTCCGACGCAGGATTTGAACCTGTGACCGTAGCAGCCGCGTGGTTCCGGGCTGAAGCGCCTAATACTGCTTGATCACAGCTGCCGGCTACATAATTATATTCTACCACACTACGTCTTCCTTTAACCAGCTGATTGGTACCAGAGGGTGCTGTAAAATGTAAATTGGTATCCAAAACACAAAATTCTGTGAATATTACGATATTTTGTAATTTACGCTATACTACATATATAATGTGTCGATGCAGTGTTACAATTATTGACCTATATGAAATACAATCGTCATAACATCGGAACGTTTTGAGTTAGTACGCTCAAACTGAACCGTTGGTCACTGGGCGTTATGGGAATTAATTTGCGCATGCACATGCGGAATCCTACTTTTATTTGGATAGGTCCGTCAATAAGCAAAACTGGCTAATTCGGGGGCTGGAAATCCGCATTTCGCGATCGAAAAGTCTCTTCTCCCTCAACGGGTGACTGTGGTGTGCAACGTGGCGTATTCCTTGATGGCACGTTTACTACCGAACGGTACGTGAAGGTTTTGGAAAATGATTTCTTCCCCATTACCCAAAGTGACCCTGATTTCGACAAGATGTGGTTCATGCAAGACGGAGCTCGACCCCATCGAAGCAGGAGAGTGATGTCCTGGAGGAGTACTCTGGGGGACTGCATTCTGGCTCCGGAATACACAGAGGCCGCTGGCGGGGGCCACCGTATTCTCCGGATTTGAACACATGCGACTCCTTTTTGTGGAGCTATATTAAAGCAAGATGTACAAATGGCTGTGAGCACTATGGGACTCAACATCTTAGGTCATAAGTCCCCTAGAACTTAGAACTACTTAAACTTAACTAACCTAAAGACATCACACACACCCATGCCCAAGGCAGGATTCGAACCTGCTACCATAGCAATCCCGCGGTTCCGGACTGCAGCGCCAGAACCGCTAGACCACCGCGGCCGGCGCAAGGTGTACAGCAACAACCCCAAAACCCTTGCTGACCTGAAAACAGCCATTCAGGAAGTCTTACGCAGCATCGATGTTCAGACACTTAAGTGCGTCGTGAATAATTTCGATATTTGTCTGCGCCATGTCAGCGCCGATGATCGCAGACATATCGAACATGCCATTATCTAAATGCGAATATCTGCAGTAACGTTTTCATGTTGCCTAACGTTTGTGCAGTCAGTAGTTTGTAACATTTTTATTTTTTTTTTCATTTAGTTCAATAACTGTTCATTCCTACGTGGTCTTTGTTTGGAGGTGTTAATTTTTCATATTTCTGTTGCGTTTTGGCTGTAAAATGTTAGCTATCACACGTTGAATTTCATGAGGACAACACATCTATCGCCTTGAACTGTGCGGCCGGACCAGGAAAGAGTTTCTCTTCTGCAACACGGACACATCCTCATGCGTCGCTGACGGCGGGGGCCGTTGGCCTGCCATTAACAAGGATTTACTCGCGTGGCCGAACGGTTTTCCTTATCGGCCGTCGTCAATGCCGGCCGGATCCAATTATACATTGTACGGTCGGCGTGCGCTTTCGGTTCGATGCAGGCCGCCTGCCGATTATCTACCCTTCCAATACAATGGTCTGCTGCCTGCGATAAAAGGAAAAGGGGCGAAAAAGGCGCGCCATTAATCACCGCTCCTCTATATTATCGCCTGCGATGTGTGTTATTTTTACGTTCTAATTTCAAGCGGCATGTCGAAAGCTTCCACTTTTTCCCCGTACCCTTCCCTTTCTTTCAGTTGTCTGCTGTGCGCTGTTTTTGTTACGGGCGTTTAATTTACTTGGAAGCCTGGCAGCGGCGCAGCGTATTATGCCCGAAAGGCCAGTGCTGTATCCGTGGGCCTGACAGAGCAATATTTCAGTTGTCACTGGAATGATACGGCTTTTGAGGTCGCCTCTGCAACTGTCAAACTGCGCGCACCACCCTGCTGCCACGAATTGTCTCTGTGTCATGCTATCTGTTCATAAAGACACTAACTTCATTGCCCATGTCAACAATTATACTTCATAGCTTTAAGTAATCTCCCCGAAGCAATTTTCTGCACAGCTTTTTCTTTTAATTGAGCATGAGAAAGCATCCCGGTATGCGCATGTCACTTCATATCGTGCTGCTATTTGATCTGTCTTTTTGAAGAACGAAATCACGAACATTTCAATTCATTATTTGAAAACTTGCTGGAATTTACATTGCAGATGTAATTTCTGTAAGAGATTTCAAGTAAGTCCGCTGACAAAAACAAAAATGTTACGCCCACTGTGCACCGTGAACAGTTGTATTTGAACAGTTGTATTCCGTACCTGGTTACACACAGAGCGTACTGGAATGACAGCAATTTGTCACATGCGTTGAATAGATTTCCAATTGGCTTGTTCCGCCTTGAACAAACGCAGTTTTCCTTTTGTTTCTACGGAAACATTTTCCTATGAAGCACAGCATCCTCAGTGATTTGTCTACATTACCTTCAAATAAAAGGAAAATTTCTTTTTACTGGCTGTACAAAGTTCTGTTTTTAACCCAATGGTATTATGTTTTAATATTCTACTGGTTGGTGCGAAATCAGATTTAGTACACATCAGCTGGTATGATAGTTTTACATTTCAGCTAGAATGATTCTTGGGAATAGTTACCTCTAAACAGTCTTCAAAATGTAGAGCTCACTTTACTTTTTACACAACCACACGTTTTCACTTCTTTCTTCTCTCCGACTACAGCTCGTCACTTGATGTGATTGGGTTAAGTATTCACAAAATGGAAACTGAATTTTTTATGTACGTTGCTAATACATTACGAGGTTTCTGTAACATACTGTACTTTGGAGTACAGCTACAGTCACAAAAAACTTAATACAGACAAGTGGTTTACATAGAAAATTGCGTCTGGAATGCTATGCGGCAGTGAACTACATTATTTTATTCTCTGTGAAATATTGTGTGTAGCCCAGAACACAATCAGCTGCTAGCCACCTTCTTTCCGGATAATATACGAGTAAGTAGTTGTACAGTGCAAGTACAACAATAAAAGTGTAAACATACTGTACACACACACACACACACACACACACACACACACACACATACACACATGGCAATAGAATTCTTTCATTTCGTCTACCATTTGATTGATTTTGATGTTAAGTTCCTCGTCATTCTTATTTCTACTATTTCATTGGCTTCATACTTCTTCAGATTTCCAGTCCATATTCTCTACTCACTGCACTGTTCATTCAATTCGGTATATTCTGTAATTTTTCTTCACCTTCACTGAGGATAGCAATAAGCACTCCGTCCTCAGGCCACGAGCTGCCTACCGGGACCATCCGACTGCCGTGTCATCCTCAGTGAAGGATACGGATACGAGGGGCGTGGGGTCAGCACACCGCTCTCCCGGTCGATATGATGCTATTCTTGACAGAAACCGCTATTCTTCGGTCGAGTAGCTCCTGAATTGGCATCACGAGGCTGAGTGCATCCCGAAAAATAGCAACAGCGCATGGCGGCCTGGATGGTGACCCATTCAAATGCCGAACACTCCCGACAGTGCATAACTTGGGTGATCTCACAGGAACCGGTGTATCCACTGCGGCAAGGCGAATCTCATTACTGACATTCTTTCAGTCTGAATTTTCCTCCCACTTGAACCTTTCTTTTATTCCTGTCATTGCATCTTTCCTTTGAAATGGTATTGAGTTTTGTTAAGTCTTCCTTCCATCATATAAATAATGGCGAAATATTCCTATATATTTTCAAAATTTATAGAAAAGACATATTTATTCGTTGGTGTTTGAATAAAACTAATTGCTGGTTTTATTCGTTTTTAATTAACACACAAAACTGAAAGATATAATAAATATAATAATAAATGTATATGCAAAATACGTTGCAGCCAGGTAACATTCTTAAAATGTAGCACTGCACTTTCCCTAGAAGCTGAAGCTACTGCAATGGGGAAAAGTCTATTTAGAGAACAGAAAACATCAAGCTTTCTGTTGATTTGTAGGATATAGTTATAAGCAATGGGGCCCGTTGGGTTCTTAATTGTGGAGATGGAGTTAGTGGTTGGAGACAGGTAGAAAGTACGATATTCGAATGTGAGCGAGTCAGTGGTACGAAGAAGAGAAAGATAGTGAAGATAGAAGGGGAAGGGAGAACCCCGATATGAAGTGGGATGGGTGGGGAAGAGTTACAGTTGGTAGGATGATAAATATCTGGGGATATATTATTGTCTGAAAGTGGGAGTCAGTTAATGTAACGTTGGTAGCGCATACAGCGTTTTGTAGGTGTAGGGTTGATGGAATGTATCAGTATTGTTACGGCACCGTAGCATTGTTCGAAATTATAAAGGTGTATAGGCTGCACGGAGGATTTAATTTTAGTGACAAGAGATGGGCATTCAATTAGATGGTAAGATATCCATGTGAGTAAGATAAACGGATGTGGGAAGTAACGCTGAGTGCATGGAGCGGATATTCGTGCATTGTTGGTATAACAGAGAATTTACAAATCTTTAACATATACAGAGAATAGGTACGATCAGGGTTTTGAGACCACTTAATAGTTTGTCTATTGTTGATTTTCTTTTAGAGGTTGACAGATGTAATTTTCGATCCATACAGATTCAATGGGATTTAAGCCTAGGGAGTAACTTTACCGCTCCAGGAGCTTTACATCTCTCTGCTCTACATATTCGTTTCGGTGGCAGTCCTGCATCTGCGGTCGCAGCCGTCGGTCACTGCGTCCACTTCAGTGAGGTATTAGGAGTCAAGTGTTACTCATGCCGTCTCACTTAGACCCCGTTACACAGCTTCGTTACACTCTCCTATATGTCTGAAACAGTATAAACGAATTAGCCAAGGATATCGGCAGGACAACAACTCACATGAAACAAAAAATGAGATCGAGCAGACAATGTGCAACTTTATGCCAATGAGTCGATTGTACTGGAACCTTTGAGTTAATATTAGCGAACAGGTTCTCTCTCTGTCTCTCTCTCTCTCTCCAGGCTTACAGTTAGCCCAGTCGAGAGCAACTTGACAAATATGCATGTCTTCAACTTCTCAATGGAAGATCCCAACGAAATTATAAAACTGAAACTGCAGACTTACGGAAACGTTCGTGCACTTAAGAAAGAGTCCTAAGCAATTTTTTTATCCATTTCACGTCCAAAATCGAATACGACCTATCGAAACTGATGTTAAAAAACCGATTCTGTATGTAATCGGCATTGAGGGCTATCACGCATACATTACATACGTGCGTCAACTGCCAGCACGCTTTATATGTAGTGAAACAGACCACGTTAAATACGAAATTTCGTCTTAAGCTCAACCTAAATAAACGGAAATATTTATTTTGTGACCTCTATGCAGGATGAAGTGGAGAACCTTTAACAAACGGTGTCACACCAGGTGGAAGTTATTCAGTTGCTGTTAAACATGCCGAAACTGTAAGCAATAAGCCTGAGTACAGTAGAGATGTTCAAAATGTTTCCAACGAACATGCCTCTTCTTCTTTCGGCACACGTGGAAATAACATGAAAGCCTTAGGAACGGGGAATAGTGATCCATTTTCTAACAGTGAGGCCCAGGTTAGCTGTAAAGTTTATCACACGGTTGACACGATACTCAATCCGACCGTCAAAGGTACGCAATCGCTGACACAGTTTACGACAAATAGAAATGTCCGCAATGGGCGTCGTTCAGAGTGACTGTAGGGGCAAGTATAACCTAGCAGAAATTCAGGAAAATGGAAACGAACGCTATTCTTAACTGAAAATTCAGATCTGTTACAATGTCAGGAACAACAAGTATAGACACCGGAACTGAGAAGATGTAATTCACAAGTAAAGTCATTAATGACTTTCCAAATTACAAAATTTGTGCTTTAAATATCAACATAGTTTCTACTAAGCTTAAACTGTACATGATTCCACGGAAGTGTGGTAGTGTGGGAGTTACCTGTGAGTAATTTATACGCCGGTAAGACACTGACGGAGACCCATCCTTACTATACTCTGCTGGAATATTTACGCAACTGACTATGTGAACGTTTATTAGTATTATCTGGTCCTATAGGGAACACTAATCTGGCAACTGAGATAAAACAAAACTAATATGAAATATCCCACAAAAAAATAGTAAATGAACGAGGTATATACTCTATTGAAATAACACAGGCTACCCATTTAAATTATTGATTCATTAGAATCAAAAAGTCTTGGAATATGATGTGCGAAGTAAATAATACCGAAAACAGATAGAACAAAACACGTTTAAACACAATTATGTCAATAGTAAAGATCAGTTAGCAAAGCAGTGTGAAGGAACAGAATTTCTGTGTGAGACGTCCATCTATGTGCTTCAACAGTAAAGCTAAAGAATAAACTAAAGGGCTTTGTAGCGTGTAGTAATTGAATAACTGGTGCAATTCGAAATGACGCACCACTTAGTGTGTAAAGCAACAAGGAACACTATGTACCATAGTTGCAAAGGTGTTCATCATAAACGGTTACCCATTGTGGATGAACCCTATGCTAGGCACGGTTAAAAATCTGTAAGTTCGTGGCCCAAGCGCCCTCACAGAGGCTTGAACGTTGGACTTCGCCCCGACTGCAGTCCACGAACGAACTCTACAGCTCAGTGTCGCTGAACGATGTTCCTCACTCGGAGTCCCCAGATCAACTCTTCGATCTGTGCGCCATACCGTCCCCGAACGAACTACTCAGATATTATTTCCGTCCCTTTCTTCCAACAAATACTCCACCTGGAGCACATCGAAAAACTAAACGTATCAATTGCTTGTGACAAAATCCCTCCATGCTAATCATATAATCAACAACCGGTGCCCAATCTCCCTCCAGGAGAGGCAACAGTCACTCGCCCAAACCGAACGACTTGCAACCGGTATATCTCTGGTGACGCCGTCCGATTCCCATCCTGACGCTTGTTTTTGGCGTGCGTGGGAAATCACTTCGCATGAGGACCCAAAGCTGGCAGATGCAGTTCTCTGGAAGGGCCTCGACCATCCGGCCCGCAAATTCCTACAGTTTCTTTTCTGACAGGGAACAATTTCGAGGGTGCTGGTCTGTCGTGCGAGAAGTCCTGAGAATTGTAAAAAAAACTCTCGGACTAGCATTGGGGACAATGTGTTCTACTGTAAGCAGCAGGACAACGCTTGTCATCTGGCGACTCGCCATGGCGTTCCCTTGCCCTTGTGCAATCTCCAATGACGTGAAAGTCACCACCAGTCCCCACGTGCTTTCTGACATTCTTCCTGCAATTGGCCGCATCTTTCTTCTCTGAATTTGGTTCATTAAGGCGGCACTCGGTAACATTCCGAATAACACCCCTCTCCCTACATAGCGGCAGCACAGACTGGTCACGAAACGTTAGTCAACAGAAGGATATAATCACCTCTGATTACTCAACGCCACTACAAGCGGAGGCACTCAGTAGGCAGTCACTGTCAGCCCACTCCAGTAAATACAGGAATAATAAAATTGGAAGGGAGGCAAGCGTTCAGGACTTCCTGACTTTTAGCTGCGTCCAACGGTTCTTATATACCGCCGAAATAGCCAGAGGAAAAGTCAACAACAAAGGATGAGAAATTAATTTATTAATTTATTTATTATCCTCCTTGACAAGAAAACAAATCCTCCATTTTCTGTAGATGTCGAAGCGATTAGTTTTAGACCAAAAATCAACATCTATATATTTCAGACAGAGAGAGAGAATGGATTTCAGGAGGAGGAGAAATTCAGAAGGAAGTTCACAGTATAACGATGTTTTTCAGTTTCATAGAATGTTTCTCATGTAATTCTTAGTTAAGAAAAAATTTAATTTAAGTAAAAAAGTAAGCCGCCTCGTCAAATGAAATAGTTATGTTATTTAATTTTTTTCAATTTTTCGGGAGAAGTGTTGTATCGTAACGGACAAGATAAATGGCGTAGAAGCCACGCCGAGAAGACAACAAACGTGAGTGAATGGAAGACCTATGAAGGGAGGTAATATGGACAAAAGAAAGAAAAAAGGGGTAGCGTCTTTGTCTAGTAATCAAAGCGTCTTAGGTACCTATTTTTTTATTTAAAGAAGGTAAACTGAGGCATAGAGATGATGCGTAAGACTACGAATCACAAGGCCTCGGATTCAGTTCCTGGTCGGTCATAGAATTTTTATTTGCCACTGATGTCTTCTCTCACCTCTGGCAGTGTGTGTTGATAAAAACTGCCGGGTTGCCCAGTCCTCCTGAATTCACGTTACAGTTACCTGGTTGGGTACATCAGTTCAAATGTCGGAAGGAGGTAACGCTGTACCACCTCCAGCAGGATTAGTATGGCACTGTGATCAAAACAAACATCGGGTTGATGACTGTTTTTTATTCATCTGCTAGGCTGTGTATGCTCCGGGATTATCATTTATCAGCTCAAACACCCGCTGACGGGAACCGTGTATAAAGGGGCACATAACATGGCGTACGTGTTATTCGTACGAGCAAACCTTAAACTAAGTTGATGGCACCACCGTATACAACATACTCCAGTGGTGCTCCAGACGAGCAGACGGTTCAAATAACATTCCACGTTAATTCAGGATTTCTTCGTGAACAAGACAGTACCTTACGGCTTCGAATGTAGCAGATAACGCTTTTTCTGTCTAGGAAGATCCAACACTTCACGGAGAAACATACGCTGTTTGAACACGATGCTTCAGTTTATAAGTTTTCAATTTCATCTTCAGCAGTGACTACAATAAGTGTTTCATTATGGCTCTGAAATTTTATAAGTTTGAAATCGTTATTTGATGTATTGAAAGTTTAAAGTGCTCTGACTAATATGGTGTGTACAAGCACATCGGACTGATGCTGATTATTTAATTGTCGATGATTAACACAGATGTTTAGGCACCACTGGTTAATAATTTATGTTGCACTTTACTTTGACTGAATATCGCATCAGATTAAAATTGATTAGTTAAGTGCAACGCAAAACAATTTTACTCATCAAAAGGTTGAATGCCCTAAACATAGAAATCTGAAAGATCATATCAGCCATGTAAGGTAGAGAATAACTGGCAACATACCAGTAACAGTGATTGTATCCTGATTGACAGTGGAGCAGAAACCAGAAAGTAAAGAGATGCAGGGATATTTCTCACAAAAGTGACCGTGCAGTGGAATAACTTAGTTTCGAACCAATTGGATCTAAGACTTCACATCTCTTAATCAGAATATTTACATTCAGATTCTCTTGCCAAAATAATGTTTTGATCTAATACATCAATTTCGATACAGATTAAGAAGTTCAAAGATTTGAAAAATATGTGTGCATCATACTCACAACTCATATTTAGTCAGAAATAATGCTGATCAAAATGCGATCTTGCTCAATACATTTTGGATATAGTGTGCATCAGGACAAAGGTATTAGGACACAATCGAAATCTCATGGTTGATAAATGTAAACTTTTTATTCAGGAATGGGATGAAAAATAGAAGACATTAGATTATGTATGAGGTGATTTTATAAAATTCACACCTTATAAGCCACAGCTAAATAAGACAAAAGCGTTAGTGATCGCTAGACACTATGTGACACATGATATATCAATTTGTGAAATATGAATTATTCTCCAAAATGCTAGGAGCCTACCACATATCTCAATATAAGAAGTTCCCAATCACGTAAGAAATGCACAAGCAAGAAGCAGGTACAGTGACGTTATTTTGATTAACACAGAGGAACGGCAGCTCATGTTCCACAACACGGTGGCCTGTAGATTTTTTACTTACAAAGGGAGTAATCGTAACTAAATTGAATACTTTAATCTTACGTATCAAAACTGAACTCTTAAAATATATTTAAATTTTGTAATTAATAATTTAGTATTGCAACGAATAAAATAAAATGAAAAAAAGTTGGAATCGAACTCACGACAGCGAATTACCAATCTGTACTTTCCGTCACTCACCCACAGAGCCATCAATTAACGGTTTTTTAAAAGAACTCCTCGTTTTCCACACTTGCACAATACGCTACAGGTAGTTTCAAAGGAAATTACTGACCTCCTGTTGTGTGCAACGTACCACTTTTAGAGCAGGGAGCGAAGACGTCATAACAGAAAATGCACAGTAGCAATCCGACAGCTGCGTCGCTTCTCTGAGTAGCTGGTAGTGCGGCTGACCGTCATTTCAGCATCCAAATGAGCTTTCCCGTTACCGCGGACAGAAAGCTAAAAAACATATTTTCGTCTGTTTTATTTGCATGTCACCACATATTCGAAGGGAAAACGTAATTTTAATGCAATGTCCGGCTCGCATTAGAAGAGAACCGATTTTAGCGGCCGGCTGGTGTGGCCGTGCGGTTCTAGGCTCTTCAGTCTGGAACCGGGCGACTGCTACGGTCGCAGGTTCGAATCATGCCTCGGGCATGGATGTGTGTGATGTCCTTAGGTTAGTTAGGTTTAAGTAGTTCTAAGTTCTAGGAGACTGATGACCACAGATGTTAAGTCCCATAGTGCTCAGAGCTATTTGAACCATTGTGATTTTTAGCGTGATTTCTGGCTTATATTCGAAGTGAGATGTCGTAATTTTAGTGTGATATGTACTGTGTTGTAGCACAGATGCACGTGACAGCTGGCTGCCAGTACAAGGGAACATGTCAAGAAACTCCAGCCAACAGCTTGGTATGCTATCAAATACAATTTTGAAAGACAAAGCGTTTATTTGATGAATCAACTAGATAACGTGATAACTGGTTTGCTAAAGGAGGGCCATGAGAGTTTGGAAGTAGCACTACTCGATAAAAGACCCTAGTTGTTAATTTCATGAATCAGTTTATAAAATGTAACTCAGATAGGCTGCTTTACCTCAAAGGAGAGATATGTAACGACAAAAGCAATGAAAAGTTAATCCTCTCTCTTTCTGACATAACCTTAGGGTGGCATAGCAAATATCACCCACTTACTGGAGAGCGGCATTGGCGTTACTCGAGTAACAGCATCTTGTACGGTAGATTCTGTTCGAGCGGCTATTTTGTTTCCAATTTCTGCTAAGTCCTCTTTCTGAGTAGCCCACAACTTCTATGGCCAAAGGTTCCACTTTTTTCGACCTTTACTTACCCTAGCAACGCGCAGGTAACGAGACATATTTGACCACAGTGGCAGCCAAAATATAGTGACAAATGAAGTTAGAAACGGAAAGCCTTCTCTCATACTACATGCAACATGGTTTACAATTAGGTCAAATATTAATATCCAAATCTGAGTAAAACGGTGTTATTGAGACATTCCTTCATTGGAGGAACCTCTGAAATCAAATGTTTCTTCCGTAACAAGATAGAGGATTTTTAGTTCTGATGATACCTCTCCAGAGGCGAAACTCGTTAACCGAAATTTACCTCTCAAATTCTACTATGACAGTTGTACTGGAAGTCGACGGAGTTCTCCGGTTATAACGTCAGATTTCATTGACAGTGTCATAAGTTATAACGAGTACCTCCCGCGCCACACACTGGCTCTCAAAGTACGACGCCAGTGCCCAGTTCAAGGGCGCTAAGAAATTACGCGCCAGCGACGAGTCTGGGTTTTTTACGCGGATCCTGCAGCGACTTCGGCGTCGTCGCAGTGGCGACCAGCCGCTTTGTTTAAGCACTCGCCGTTCGCAGTCGTTTTCGCACCTTATCGCGATGTGCTACGCGCTGAGCGGCGGGAATTTGTTGGCGATGGCCTCCAGAGTTAGTGCCGCGCGCATTTGAGCAATTCCATCCATAACGGCCATTAACGATTGTGAACTGCGCCCGGCGCGCAAGCGCGCGCACAAAACACACCTCTGCCGGTCCACAAACACGCCCCGCGCAATAACCATTAGCGCCGCCTCTGGCCACTGGTATAAATCCGCGCGCCTCGCCTCGCGCCGCGCCGCGCCGCGCCGTGCACTTTTATCACTGCCGTGCCGTGGCGCAGTGCCCGCGCCCAATCCAGTCCAGTGCACTGCGCTCCCGCAGGTAGCAGCAGTGTCTGCAGCGCCAAGGCTCGTCACGGAAATCCCCGGCCAACTTCCACCGGGTCCACAAATACTTCACAGCACATTCACTTGCACTAAATTACCACGTTACTGACTGGGCTATCAGGCACGGGTCTCTGTCAGTAGCTTCACAACATATTCGCTTTTCATTGCACATGTTAATTCCGATCGTGCCGCCCAGACATACATGGATTATGTTTAAGAATCGCCAAGGGTTATATACACTACTGGCCATTAAAATTGCTACACCAAGAACAAATGCAGATGATAAACGGGTATTCACTGGACACATATATTATACTAGAACTGACATGTGAAAAGTTTCACGCAATTTGGTTGCATAGATCCCGTGAAATCAGTATCCAGAACAACCACCTCTGGCCGTAGTAACGGCCTTGATACGCCTGGATGGCGTGTAAAGGTACAGCTGCAAATGCTGCTTCAACACGATACCACAGTTCATCAAGAGTAGTGACTGGCGTATTGTGACGAGCCAGTTGCTTGGCCACCATTGACCAGACGTTTTCAATTGGTGAGAGATCTGGAGAATGTGCTAGCCAGGGCGGCAGTCGAACATTTTCTGTATCCACAAAGGCCCGTACAGGACCTGCAACATGCGGTCGTGCATTATCCTGCTGAAATGTAGGGTATCGCAGGGATCGAATGAAGGGTAGAGCCACGGGTCGTAACACACCTGAAATGTAACGTCCGCTGTTCAAAGTGCTGTCAGTGCGAACAAGAAGTGACCGAGACGTGTAACCAATGGCACCCCATACCATCACGCCGGGTGACACGCCAGTATGGCGATGACGAATACACGCTTCCAATGTGCGTTCACCGCGATGTCGCCAAACACGGATGCGACCATCATGATGCTGTAAACAGAACCTGGATTCATCTGAAAAATGACGTTCTGCCATACGTGCAACCAGGTTCGTCGTTGAGTACAGCATCGCAGGCGCTCCTGATGCAGCGTCAAGGGTAACAGTAGCCGTGGTCTCAGAGCTGATAGTCCATGCTGCTGCAAACATCGTCGTTCGTGAATGGAACAGGGAAGGGGGGATCAGATAGTGGTACAATAAGTACCCTCCGCCACACACCGTAAGGTGGCTCGCGGAGTATAGATGTAGATGTAGATGTTGTGTTCGTGCAGATGGTTGTTGTCTTGCAAACGTCCCCATCTGTTGACTTAGGGATCGAGCCGTGGCTACACGAACCGTTACAGCCATGCGGATAAGATGCCTGTCATCTCGACTGCTAGTGATACGAGGCCGTTAAGATCCAGCACGGCGTTCCGTATTACCCTCTTGAACCCACCGATTCCATATTCTGCTAACAGTCATTGGATCTCGATCAACGCGAGCAGCAATGTCGCGATACGATAAACCGCAATCGCGATAGGCTACAATCCGACTTTTGTCAAAGTCGGAAACGTGATGGTACACATTTCTCCTCCTTGCACGAGGCATCACAACAACGCTTCACCATACAACGCCGGTCAACTGCTGTTTGTGAATGAGAAATCGGTTGGAATTCCCTCATCGGTCGGCAGAACAAGTACCTGGCGCTGTTGTTATAATCGTTACTGCTGCTACAATGGCAGGTTATCAAGATTTAAGTGAGTTTGAACGTGGTGTTATAGTTGGCACACTAGCCATGGGACACACAGCTCTGAGGTAGCGGTGAGGTGGATATTTTCCCGTATGATAATTTCACGGTTGTACTGTGAATATCAGGAATCTGGTAAAACTTCAAATTTCCGAAATCGCCGTGACCAGAAAACAATCCTGCAAAAACGATACCAACGACGACTGAAGAGAATTGTTCAACGTGACAGAAGTGCAACCCTTCCGCAAATTGCTGCAGATTTCAGTGCTGGCGCATCAACAAATGTCAGCGTGCGAACCTCTCAACGAAACATCATCGATATGGGCTTTCGAAGACGAAGGCCCACTCGTGTCTCCTTGGTGACTGCACAACACAAAGCTTTACGCTTCGCCCGTGCCAGTCAACACCGACATTGGACAGTTGATGACCGCAGACGTGTTGCCTCGTCGGATTAGTCTCGTTTAAAATTGTATAGAGCGATTGGACGTGTTCCGGTAGGGAGACAACCCTATGAATTCATGGACGCATCATGTCAGCAGTGGACTGTTGAGGTTGGTGGAGGCTCTGCAATGATGTGGAGCGTGTGAAATTGCCGTGATAAGGGACCCTTGATGCGTGTAGATACGACTCTGACAGCTGTTCTCGCTTCCCGCTCCCGGGTTCCCGGGTTCGATTCCCGGCGGGGTCAGGGATTTTCTCTGCCTCGTGATGACTGGGTGTTGTGTGATGTCCATAGGTTAGTTAGGTTTTAGTAGTTCTAAGTTCTAGGGGACTGATGACCATATATGTTAAGTCCCATAGTGCTCAGAGCCATTTGAACCATTTGAACTCTGACAGCTGACACATACTTCATCGTCCTATCTGATCACCTGCGTCCATTCATGCCCATTGTGAATTCTGACGCAGTAGACAATTCATGCAGGACAATGTGACACCTCACACGTCCAGAATTGGCACAGATTTGCTCCAGGAACACTATCCGGAGTTTAAACACTTTCGGCGGCCACCAAACTCCGCAGACAGGAATATCATTGAGCATATGTGGGATGCCTTGCAACGTGCAGTTCAGAAGAGATCTCCACCCCCTCGTACTCTTAGGGATTTATGGACAGCCCTGCAGGGTTCACATTAATAGTGTCACATCCCTCCAACACTACTTCAGACATTAGTAGAGTCCATGCCAAGTAGTTTTGAGGCTTTTTTGCGTCGTACAGTTAACTATATTTCTTGGGCTATAAAACGGAGTAATGTAAGCCTGTTATTGTCGTCTTCGAATCGCTTGTTTGATGCAACTCTCCATGAATCTGTATCCTCTACAATCTTCTCATCTGCTGCAACCAAGATCCGTCTGAATCTACTTATTGTATTCGTCTCGTAACCTCCCTCTAAACCATTTTTACTCCGTGCACTTCCCTCCAATACTAAGTTCGAGATCCCTTCATGTATCTGAATGTGTCCTATCAACCGATCTCTTCTTATACTCAGATTGTGCTACAAATTTCTTCTCTGAGAAATTTTATTCAGTACCTACCCATTAGTTACGTGATCTACCCATCTTCGGAATTATTGTGTAGCACCATATGTCTGAAGCTTATATTCTCTTCTTGGTTGGCTGGTTAATTTTGGGGATGGGACAAACAGCGAGGTAATCGGTCCCATCGGGTTAGGGAGGAATGGGGAAGGAAATCGGCCGTGGTCTTTCAAAGAAACCATGCCGCCATTTGCCTGAAGTGATTTAGGGAAATGACGGAATGGCCGGATACGGATTGAACCGTCGTACTCCCGAATGCAAGTCCATTGTGTTCACCACTACGCCACCTCGCTCTGTTTCTCTTCTTGTCTAAATTGTTTATCGTTCACGTTTCAATTCCATACATGGCTATATTCCAGACAAATACAGTCAGAAAAGTATTCTTAACACTTAAAGCTACGTACGGTGGTAAAAAACTTGTCTTCTACAGGAACACTTCTCTCGTCATTACCTGTCAACGTTTTATATCCTCTCTACTTCGGCCATCATCAGTTATTTTGCTGCCCAAATAACCAAAACTTATCTATTACTTTAAATGTCGCATTCCCTAATCTAATTCCCTCAGCATCACATGATTTTATTCGAACATATCCCACTATCCTTGTCTTGGTGTAGTTGATGTTCATCTTATATCCTCCTTTAAAAATACTATTCATTCTGTTTAACTACTCTTCCAAGTTATTTGATATCGCTGACAGAAATACAACGTCAGCGGCAGACCTCAAAAATTTTATTTCTTCTGAGGATGACATTGGCGCCGGTCAGCACCGTTAGGCAGCATGGCCTGTTCTCGAGGATTTTTTTTGTCTAGGTTTCTGTACAAGTTGTAAGTAGCCTTTCGGTCCCGGTATGTTACCCCTGCTATCTTCAGAATTTCAAAGAGAGTACTCCAGTCAACATTCTCAAAAGCTTTCTCTGAGTCTACAAACGCTATAAATGTAGGTTTGCATATCTATAACCTATCCCCTAAAGTAAGTCGCAGAGTCAGTATCGCTTCGCATGTCCCTACGTTTATCTGGAATCAAAACTGATCTTCCGCGAGGTTGACTTCTGCCAGTTTTTCCATTCTTCTGTAAAGAATACATATCGGTACTTTGCAGCCACGTAGGGTGTGTATTGTAGTGTATTAAACGAGGGATCCAGAAACGACGGAGAGGCTTCGGCCCGCAGTAGCCATCAGTAGCTCACAGCCCAACAACAGGGCACAGCTGTCCACCGACCCAACAGCCGCCCCACACCCAAACCAGGGATATTGTGTGGTTCGGCCCCCAGTGGACCCCGGGAGCGTCTCGTACCAGACGAGTGAAACCCCAAATGTTTGCGTGGTAGAATAATTATGGTGTACGCATACGTGGAGACGGTGTTTGCGCAACAATCGCCAACACAGTACAACTGAGCCAGAATAAGGGGGACCATCCCGTATTCGCCGAGGTAGCTGGAAAACGGCGATAAAAACCATCCACCGGCCTGCCGGCACACCGGACCTCGACAAAAATCCGCCAGGCGGATTCTTGGCTGGGACCAGCACGCCTTCCGCCTGGAAAGCAGCGCGTAAGGCCGCGCGGATGACTGTTCACTTATTTTTCACACCTTTCAGTTTTCTTCGGAGTTGCCACTACATTTTTTTGAAGTCCGAGGGCGTTTCACCTTTCTCATACGTCTCCCATACCATATCGAAGAGTTTTAACGTGACTTGCCCTCCCAAAGCTATCAATTAAACGAAAGAGCCCTTACACTAACTTTCTGAGCAAACAACAATCCATAAACGAAAATTCGATCTGAAAATACCCGGATTTCTGTCGGCCAAGGCAGAAAGTCGTACAAGGACTGCATAGAATTCTATACCTGTCAAATAGGAGGAAATTTTAGCATTAGATTCAAAGAACACACAACAAATTGTGATAGCAATCAATCAACCACAATGCAGAACGTATAGAAAATTCATAACCAGCTCTTTACAGAATACTTAAGAAAATTATGGTAACTATATTTTTAATGAAAAAATCGATATGAAACATAAGAATTGTCCAGATTTTTTTTTTTTTTTTTTTTTTTTTTTGGAGAATGAGAACGGCTAAATCATATTAAACAGAAAACAAAAGACGAGCATAGATTTAATGATGACAAAATATAATAACTATGAAACGCAACTACCATCACTTATTAGCAAAGATTGCACTGTTAACATCAAGCCGTCAGAAGGTGTGAAAAGTATTTCACGAAAATATTCTATACAATCAAAACTTGCATTATTATAACGATCTAGTAACAAAAAGACAGTAGACAGTTTACTCACTGATGCAGTATGGGCATCCATTCTAATTAGATATAAGCATGTATGGAAATTGATTTTTCTGTAATCTGAGTATTTTTACTAATGTAAGTAGACTCACAAAACGTAACAGTTACATGTTTTCTTGAGAATGGTGCTATAGCCGAAACAAGGTTGTAGTAGAGAAGAAACATTACTAATTAAAATATTAACAGCTTACCTGTAATTATTCATGTTCAGATGTCGTATGATGTATTTTATGCTGCGGGCCGGGTCGAAAAGAAGTTGTATTTGTTTGTCAACGGGTTTTCGGCTTAGTGGCCCATCGTCAGACAAGAGAACGGAAAATTCACACGACATCGAGAGTTCCTAGCTGTAGACTGTTACTTCCAAAGACATTTGATAATTTACATGAAAACTCAAAGTATTATGTCTACTACTTTGGAAATCTCATTTCGCAAATTAATTTCGTCACCGTCGCCTGACTTGTTTGGTTTACACTACAGTGCCCTTGTTTTTTTTTTACGTTCATCACTTTCAACTTTTCTCTTTCTTCTTTCCAAATACCTTCTCCTTAATTTCGGGATACTTCCTTTCATGACGACGGCAGATTTCCTGTGCAAACATGTCGTATCTAAGCTTGCGCTTCGTGTCTAAAGACTACATCAACGTGACATTAAACACTAAATTCGTTTCATTTCATCGAAGACATCTTACTGATCCGATATGGCCGAATTTTGATGTCCAATACAAAATAATGAATCTTCGGGTCATTACTCTGGCTAGTTCTTGTAATTTCAGTCCTATTAGTTCCACTCGGGTTAGTAAACGGTTTCCATTTATTCATCAATCGATTGTATCGTGTACTGAGATGAGAGACAAGAAGAGTTTGCAACAGTTGATGCCGAATGTACCGTGGACGTCCGAATGTAGCAGGAACAGAGCTGCGCGCCAACCAATCACTCTGTCCGCGAGAATCTCTCTCCCTGGGGCTCCAGCGCCACCAGAAAGACAGACGCTCCCTTAAGTAATCGAGCACGAGTAGAACTTGTCAGATGATAGTTAAGAGTTACTCCGAGTCTTACTAGGGAGTTGCTGCAGACCGTTTGTCGTGTCATCAAGTCTTCAAGTCGTCGAGCGAGATAGAAACTGTGGCCAGTAGATAGACAGTGGTTAGTCTTCAGTAGACACAGAACAGTGAGTAGAATTATCGTGTATGGACAGAGACCGGCTGCCAAGAGATTTATCTGAGTACTGTTAAGTCGGTACAGTTCTTCGAGTAGTACATTAAGATTAGTTTTTTTCTGACTTTAGTTCAGAGAACATTATTTAGTTTGTGATCGTGGAACTGTAGTAAACGCAGGACAGACAGACTAAACTTACATTCTGCAATTGCAATAACCAACATCACCAAAGCTGAGTAACATATTTTACTATTCACTATACTGTGTTACTTTCATTGAGGGTGTGCTGCCCTAGAACCCAAGCGTACGTCCTACCAGAACACATGTATTAGTCGGTTTCAGCGGCAGGGAGATTTTCATCGACGTGAATGCCACTAGTCCACAACAGATTGCTTTAACACAACTGAACGTACATATGTTCTTATTGTGAAATAATTACTTTCCAATTGTAGTGAAGGTAATAATAGGTCTGGGTTCCACATTTTCAAATACATGGGTCGTCTGTTATACAGTGGCTAAATTTTGCACAACGTTGGTAAAGCATGTTTGCTAGCTGGCGATTTTATGTGCGTAGAATATATTTAGAATTTTGTAGAAATAAGAGACGGTATCAGTAAAGGCTAATTGTTGGGTTGTAGAGGATGGGTAACAGATGCAATATAATGGGTACTTAACAAAATTAAATGAGTAGACGATAGAATATTTTAGGCACAGAAAATAACTAGGAACGGGGTAGGTAGGAGGGAACATCTGATTGGTGAATGATAGGGAAGAGTATGTTACATTTGTTATGTGGGGTGGGGAGGTGAGGGATATGTTACAAAAACTTGTTTACCTTGCTTAGCGTAACTCTTGTTATCTCATATGATTTTGTATTTCGGGGCAACTTTGTGCACCCAGCAAGAAAACTTTTCGCCCAGAAATGGGAGGTCAGGCTGGTATGCGATGTTAGTTTCTCCAAGTACCTCTGCGTTTGGCTTCCATTGTGGAATTTATTGTGACGTTATTCATCCGGGAGGGGCTGCAACACCAAACAGAAAAACGGTGCACATTTCGATAAAACTTCCTTAAGCACTGGACAGAGGTGTGCGCTGCTCAGCGTGTTTAATTTTCAGCAGATTTTCAGTAGAACCGCGCTGCTGCCTCGGTCGCAGGATCCAATCCTGTCTCGAGCAAAGATGTTTGTGCTGTCCTTAGGTCAATAAGGTTTAAGTACACTCCTGGAAATGGAAAAAAGAACACATTGACACCGGTGTGTCGGACTCACCATACTTGCTCCGGACACTGCGAGAGGGCTGTACAAGCAATGATCACACGCACGGCACAGCGGACACACCAGGAACCGCGGTGTTGGCCGTCGAATGGCGCTAGCTGCGCAGCATTTGTGCACCGCCGCCGTCAGTGTCAGCCAGTTTGCCGTGGCATACGGAGCTCCATCGCAGTCTTTAACACTGGTAGCATGCCGCGACAGCGTGGACGTGAACTGTATGTGCAGTTGACGGTCTTTGAGCGAGTGCGTATAGTGGGCATGCGGGAGGCCGGGTGGACGTACCGCCGAATTGCTCAACACGTGGAGCGTGAGGTCTCCACAGTACATCGATGTTGTCGCCAGTGGTCGGCGGAAGGTGCACGTGCCCGTCGACCTGGGACCGGACCGCAGCGACGCACGGATGCACGCCAAGACCGTAGGATCCTACGCAGTGCCGTAGGGGACCGCACCGCCACTTCCCAGCAAATTAGGGACACTGTTGCTCCTGGGGTATCGGCGAGGACCATTCGCAACCGTCTCCATGAAGCTGGGCTACGGTCCCGCACACCGTTAGGCCGTCTTCCGCTCACGCCCAAACATCGTGCAGCCCGCCTCCAGTGGTGTCGCGACAGGCGTGAATGGAGGGACCGATGGAGACGTGTCGTCTTCAGCGATGAGAGTCGCTTCTGCCTTTGTGCCAATGATGGTCGTATGCGTGTTTGGCGCCGTGCAGGTGACCGCCACAATCAGGACTGCATACGACCGAGGCACACAGGGCCAACACCCGGCATCATGGTGTGGGGAGCGATCTCCTACACTGGCCGTACACCACTGGTGATCGTCGAGGGGACACTGAATAGTGCACGGTACATCCAAACCGTCATCGAACCCATCGTTCTACCATTCCTAGACCGGCAAGGGAACTTGCTGTTCCAACAGGACAATGCACGTCCGCATGTATCCCGTGCCACCCAACGTGCTCTAGAAGGTGTAAGTCAACTACCCTGGCCAGCAAGATCTCCGGATCTGTCCCCCATTGAGCATGTTTGGGACTGGATGAAGCGTCGTCTCACGCGGTCTGCACGTCCACCACGAACGCTGGTCCAACTGAGGCGCCAGGTGGAAATGGCATGGCAAGCCGTTCGACAGGACTACATCCAGCATCTCTACGATCGTCTCCATGGGAGAATAGCAGCCTGCATTGCTGCGAAAGGTGGATATACACTGTACTAGTGCCGACATTGTGCATGCTCTGTTGCCTGTGTCTATGTGCCTGTGGTTCTGTCAGTGTGATCATGTGATGTATCTGACCCCAGGAATGTGTCAATAAAGTTTCCCCTTCCTGGGACAATGAATTCACGGTGTTCTTATTTCAATTTCCAGGAGTGTATTTCTAAGTCTAGGGGACTGATGACCTCATATATTATGTCCCATAGTGCTTAGAGCCAACTTTCAGCAGAATGTTTATGCTCAAGTATTGAAATCCTACTTGAAAGGTTTCCTTGTCACATCCCTTCCCTTTCGCACAGAGCACCCTTGCAATAGTTCAACACTTTTCTCTGAAATTTGATATTGTTTTGTATTTTCTGTCACATTATTTTCTTGTTTTACTATTTAATTATTTTGTTTCTTATTTTTCTAATCAGAACTTTTTAAATTATTTGCTGGCACGCATGAGTCCACAAAACCTATTAAATAGTTATGATGAATTTATAGGGATGATAGCGGCAAGAGTGTGAAATTTTATGGTAGAGTAGGTAGATGGATGTGCTGAGATAGACGCAGAAACGAACAATTATCAGAGTTTTGACAGTAAATGACTCCTGTTTGATATGACAGTCACAGAAGATCATGTATGAATGTGTACAATGTTGGGTTTTTAGTGAGAAGACAGGAGCATTTCGTAAAATAGAACGGGAAAACAAAGTGGTGATCAGTTTCTTGAAGCATGTTATGAGACTTGGTTGTCAATAATTATTGTGCATTTGACGTGTATTTCACATAGCTACCATGTGATTAGGCAGTTTTCAGAATCATACAGCTTTCCCGTCGCTGCATACTTGTTGAGAACAGGACAAAAAAAAGGGGTAATGCAAGAAGTGCCCTCTGCCATACACTGTTCGGCTGCTTGCGAAGTGTATGCAGAGGTTAATAAAAAGTTGTGATTACAATCGTCATATATAAAAGAAAAAAGACACTGCCGGAAAAAAGTGAGACGTCCAGAAGTCATGAGCGAATATTACTGTAACTTCGTACACGTACACAACTCCGACGGGTATGAAGTGACTGCAGTTCTCTATGATAGGTAGAACAGCTACAAGAGCGCATTAGTTTTATTCGTTTTTATTGCTGTTACCAGGCTTGTTCGGGTATATAAGGGGCGTGAACAGCATCAGTTATCGAGTAGTTTGGAAGGGATTTCACTGTGGGTCCCCATTTGGCCATTGACTTTATCGTGGAATATCCAAGTGTGTGGAAAATTCGAATCTGAGAGAAGACCAATGTTGGTCTGCAAGGGAACGTAAGGGTAAGGATACCCGTCGTCAAGGTTGCGATCGACCACATCTCACCACCAGAGAGAAGGATCGTCATACCATGCAACATTCAAATCTTATGCCCAGCCGGGAACTATGGCTTGCTGAAGAATGGCATCGCACTGTGTTCAGCGATGAATCGCTCTTCTGCACTAAACAGATAATCACCGTCGGAGTGTGGCACCGATCTTGACAGAGGTCCCATTCTTCCAATGTTTGGGAGAGGCACAGCAGTGTTAGCGATTGAGGGAACACTGACCTCTGGACGGTACGTCATGAACGCCCAGCATCCCAGCGTGACAGTATCGTGGCACCATTTCTTAACGGGACGATACTCGTCCTCACATGCCACATGTCTCTCTGAACAGCCTGTGAGATTTGAAGGTATTCCTGTATCCAACAAGATCACAGATGCGTCATCGTGGGACCAGCTAGGACATCAACACACTCCCAGTGCATCTATGGTATCAAGGAACTGTTACAACAGTTGTGGGCCAGTTTGCCTCAGGAGAGGGGGTGTAACATAGGATAAAACGGCTTTGTGACACCCTTTACGAAATAATCGGCGTATGCATCCAGTCCAGAGGGGTTGCAACGTCGTACTGATAAGTGGGAACATCCTGCCAAGTTCTTTGTAAATGTGACTCTGTTTTATAATCACTGTCATAACACAATTCATTGTCTCAACCTCAGATGTTTCATTTTGCTTCCAATTCCCCTTCTTTGAGGTTGAACCTTTTTTTGCCAGCTGATGAATATTACCTGCACATGAGTCTGTAAACGCCATTTCCCTTGTTAGAATTCATTTCCTGCAACTATACATAGTACAAGAATCAACGGAAACACACTGGAAAATAACGTAACAGCACATCTACGAAACACTGCAAAAAAAAAAAGGTGCTACATGTATTAGTCCCTCATCCGATTGAATCCTGGATGGGGTGAGGTGTTGCTACAATATTTTGAATCGTTTCACAGCCTTGCGAAACATGGACACGAAGTCTGTTTGCATATTGTACTAAGGTTTATTATGTACCAGATATCAAATTATTCACCTCTTGCTATCCATGTAACATTGAATCTCTTGTTTCTCTTAGCATTATCACTTAAAACAGAAGGAAAATCCATATTTCGTCGTAGGCTACTGGTGAAGCCAAATCCGGTCAGTATAATATTTTCTTAGAAATCATTCCTCACGTTGGCTCTGCGTTACGTAACGTGTTCCTAACAAACATCAAAGCCGACTTAAATATTAACAGAAAATCTGCTTGATAACGTGATCCACCAGAGAGGGAGGATTTACGTCAGCACAGATGCAGTGATTCTGAACATTTTCACGCTGAGCACACTGAGTACGTCTCAAAACTGTGGCTTACAGGCTGGTTCAGAAGTACTAAAACTAAAAAACTAAAACTATACTCCTGTCGATGAGGCCATGAAGGCGTAAATGTACCGACCAGCCACCGTGTCATCCTCAGCCCACATGCGTCACTGGATGCGAATATGGAGGGGCATGTGGTCAGCATACTGCTCTCCCGGCTGTAAGTCATTTTCCAAGACCGGAGCCGCTACTTCTCAATCAAGTCGCTCCTCAGTTTGCCTCACAAGGGCTGAGTGCACCCCGCTTGCCAACTGCGCTCGGCAGACCGGATGGTCAGCCATCCAATTGCTAGTCCAGCCCGACAGCGCTTAACTTCGGTGATCTTACATGAACCAGTATTACTACTGCGGCAAGGCCGTTGGCAGTTCAGAAGTGCAGGTAGGTATATTTTTACTCTTAAGTGGGATAAGGCGGCTGTTATTGGAATGTTAAAGTCATGATGTGCGAAACGGCTCGTAATACGAACGCGTAGCAATAGCCTTGGATTATTTGTAGTAGACTATAATTTCTACGGTCACTAAAATCAGAAACACTTCCTCACGAATTTTGTGTTTGACGCCTACTTAGATGTATTCAGTATCAACGGGAAGATACTAAGGGACAGATCTCGATTCTGTTAGCGGTAACAAAACCATGGTAAGCTGTTCCTCGTTTTATGAAAGTACCTGTGCCTGACTGACATAATCGTAAATGAGAAATCCATGCGATATGTGTGTGAATATTATAATAAGTGGTTTGTGAGAAATTTCAGGTACATTCCTTAATATAAACATTTTCCATCTCGAAATGGAAAACGAAGGATGATGAAGTTAGTTCGATTTTTTACACCACGCATACCGCATATACAAACATTTGCAGCACACCGGGCAACTGAATTCAGTGTTGCAAACACGACAGTGACATTTTAATGAACAACACACTTCACTAGAGTTTCTACACGGTAGCGCCAGAGGAAAAGGTACAGGTATGCGTATTCAGATACAGAGATATAGAAACAGGCAGATTACGGCCCTGCTATCGGCAGCGCCTACATAAGACAACAAGGGTCTGGAGCAGTTGTTAGATCGGTTACTGCTGCTACAATGGCAGGCAGATCTCCGACGTCGCAGCGGCCGGAAGAGGATCCTGCAAGAAAGGGGCCAACGACCACTGAAGAGAATCGTTCAGTGTAACAGAAGTGAAACGTTTCCGCAAGTTGGTGCAGATTTCAATACTTGACCATCAATAAGTGTCGACGTGCAAACCATTCAAAGAGACAGCACCGACGCCGGCTTTCGGAGCCGAAGGCTCACTCGTGTACCCTTGATGACTGCACGATTCAAAGCTCTACGCCTTGCCTAGGCCCGTCAACACCGAGATTGGTTCAAATGGTTTAAATGGCTCTGAGCACTATGGGACTTAACATCTATGGTCATCAGTCCCCTAGAACTTAGAATTACTTAAAACTAACTAACTTAAGGACAGCATACAACACCCAGTCATCACGAGGCAGAGAAAATCCCTGACCCCGCCGGGAATCGAACCCGGGAACCCGGGCGTGGGAAGCGAGAACGCTACCGCACGACCACGGGCTGCGGACAACACCGAGATTGGATTGTTGATGACTGGAAACATGTTGCCGGATCGGACGAATCTCGTTTCAAATTGTATCGAGCAGATGGACGTTCACGGGTATGGAGACGACGTCATGAATGCATGGACCCTGCATGTCAACGGGGGATTTTCAAGCTGGTGGAGGCTCTGTAATTTTGTGGGGCGTGTGCAGTTGGTGTGATGCGGTAGATGCTTCTAGATGCGACACTGACAGGTGACGTACATCAGCATCCTGTCCGACCATCTGCATCCATTCATTTCCATTGTGCATTCCGACGGATTTGGGCAATTCCAGCAGCGTAATGCGACACACCACACGTGCAGAATTGCTACAGAGTGGCTCGAGGAAAACTCTTCTGACTTTAAACACTTCCACTGGCCACCAAATTCCCCGGACATGCACATTACTGAGCATATCTGGGATACCGTGCAACGCGCTGTCCAGATGAGATCTCCACCCCCTCGTACTCTTACGGATTTAAGGACAGCGCTGTAGGATTTATCGTGTCAATTCCCGATGTTCAAGATCTGTCTCCAATTATTAGTAAAAACGCTATTAGAAACTTTCATTTCTTGGATTAGTACTATTCGTAACTGCAGGTGCAGTTATGATGAGAACAACTACAATATTTTCAGTAATGTCTCCATGAAATTTTCATCATTAAAAGTGTCACGTATGTGAATAGACGAACTAGCTACTTAGTACTGGAAGGAATAAAACTTTGTGTGTGTAGAGAGATTCGTGGATGTCGTAAATATTGCGCACGTGTCCATGTTCGTTTGTGACTTACGGAAACTGAAGAGGTGTTTGCGGTGAAATACTTTACAGATATGAGAAGGAAGGAGGAGAAAGTAATCAGTACATAGAATATTTATCCAATACATTTCTGAGTAAGGCCCACGATCCAAATGTGGTATCGACAGTCACCATGCCACAGCGTAAGTGCACGCTCTGAGGTTGGCACTATGAGAGCGGACGAACTACGCCGACCACACTGCCCTCTAGCCGACGCTGTAGAGCTCAACGAGCGCCACTCTACTCACTGCCCCAGTTCATCAAGAGCAGACGGCGAGAAACTTCGCTTTAGCTTAGTTTGCTGTTGACACTGTGTGCCAGTTACTACGGGTCTACGACGTCGCACCTACGTTTTCATCACCTAAAGTTATGTAATACGTTTGCACTAGTAAAGGTGCTTTAACTGTATGTGCAGTACCGAATTGCTTTACCTCACCTGCACTTACCATCACTTCCTTCATTCAGCTTATGTTACAAATAACAGGAGCAGACCCACGCGCCGCCTTCCAGGCGGGGTACAGAACCAAGCTCCTGTGGTCTCGCATGATGGCGGAGAAAAATCTTGTCGGAAGTCTCGGTCGCTTTACCTAATTATTTCTTCGCTAGTGGAATGAATGCCAGATGGGTTTCATTTTGAATGATGTGCAGGCTGTGAAACTGTTTAATACAACTTTGTATGAAGTAGCTATAGCTTTTAAAAGGAGGAAAACTCATTCTCGGCGTTCAAATGTTAGAATGTGTGTGAATTCCTAAGGCTAAGGACAATAAACACACCCATGCCCGAGGGAGGACTCGAACCTCTGGCGGGAGGGGGCGTGCAGCCTCTGAGGTGGCGTCCCAAACCGCGCGACTACTCCACGCGGCACTCGGCGTTCATTTCATAACAAAAAGTGTAGGAAATTTGTTTTGCATTGTATAATGCGTAGAAAACGTTGAAAGATATGACTGCGTTAAACACATTCTTAATAAATACGTTTCCGAATACAAGTAAAGAATAAATGAGGCAATCGTGAAATTGTATAGCCAGTGGTATCATCGCAATACAGTACATTCGATCAAAATCTCTGAAGCTTAGGACATCTTTCTCCCTTCGACTTCGCTGCATGTGGTCGAAAATTTGGCTAGGTCTTCTGTTTCCAAATTCCCCACGCTGAAATGTCAGTAGGTACTAGGACTGTGTGAAACGGGGTATAAAATTCTGTCATTACCAAAGTGCCATGAAAGTACTTTTCCGCAAGCGGAAAGGTCAGAGCATCAGAGCACTTAACGTAAGTGCAATTGACACGGTTTTAAGACTAGTGCGAAGACATCCTTAGAGGATAAAATCACTATCAGCAAATGACGTAACTATACTTGTTTTCGTGGGAAAAAGGGATGCAGGGGTAGAAAATTCTTTCGAGCTCTCTGAGGAACTATCATAACGACGGAGTACTGACAAAAACATCCCTTGCTGCTGTTGTAACCAAAAGTATTTTTAAAGAGTGTCCGTATGGGTCAGTTTGGGGATCAGTCTTTTTGAATAGGAATATGGATCCCTTATCGTAGTTCCTGAAAGAACTGGCATCTCTAACTTTGATTCAGAAATATTAGACGATTCTGGTTCTAATGAAAGTTTTACTAAAGCCAATAATGATTATTGAGTTCCTTCAAAGTACACTAAAATATTTCAATCGGAATTTTAATGTGTAACAAATTTAGAGTGTAAGGTGGAAATGAAATACAGAACTTTGGCTGCAGAATGGACACAGACTACGTGTCAAGGAAAATATAATTATCGAAAATTGCATTTTTTCTGGTAATGATATTTCAGATTCATCATGGAAGAACAACATTTTCAAGTGTTAATTAGCATTGTCCATTCATCGTGCGACAGGGATAGCTTGTATAACAGAGGAAGATACCACAGGAGATGGGGCTTCGCAGCTTACGTTAAAAATCCAGCACATTGTTGTAGCTGCTTCTGTTTATTATACAAAGAGCCTAATGTTGGTATGCAGTATCTCGGTTCCTGTTGGCGTCCGTACGTTTTTCGCAACAAATTTCACTTCTCGGACAGCTCGAGTGATACTTTCACACAGTTCGGCTAACTACGGCCGATTGTAAAAGAAGACCGTAAAAGTTTATTCGACAGATCGAGCTTGCCTTCAGTTACTTCATACGAGTAGCAAATATATGAAAAACGAATAGTCTGATGTGGGTTGCGCTGTAAGAAGCACTGGACGGTCACACTCTGGACTTCAAATAACGAAAATACAGTTAAACTCCACCGGATGGTGGCCAAACTTTCGCCAACTCGAACACTCGCTGTTGCTCACAGGAATACCCCCACCGGTCAATCACCAAAACCAACGGCACAATGTGAACAGTCATGCTTCGGTAATTAAATCAATACTCACCTTTTATGTCCTGGGTCGGTGAGCCACAAACAGCAGTTGTGCGAGATCTTGCAGACCCAATGAAGCACAACTGGTGAGCCACATTTGCGGTGACTCAGTACCATGAGCGCCCTCTGCTGCCACAATATGGGATGGCCAGTGACAGCGCCTCACCCCAATCACACTCGGAGCCACTCCGCTATGACATCTTCGTTGATGCATCATCCTTGTGGACATTGTGATAGCTACGCTCTAGTTCTTGCTGTATTACTTGTAACGAGAGTCTTCGTATGTTTGGAGAAATAAATGTTAAGTAAATCTTCTGTTCATCGTGTTAATTTGTTCATTAATCATTTCAGCTTCTGTCTAGCTTTCCTACGACGATAGATGCCGCATCACTCTGTAGCCCACCTCACCGTATAGTTGTGTACAAAGATGTACACAACAAAATCAGAGGAAGAAATTGTAGCAGAAGTCCAATTAGCCCAATGACTCTGCTTACGGAGATGAGTGGGATAGACTGGTAGAGCAGCTGTTCACAAGCTACACGTTTCTGTAGTCAGTGACGAGCAAAAATATGGTGTAAAGGCCGACACCAGTGGAGTGTCAGTGACCCATTGGAACACATTGGGGATAAGTTGCAACATCCGACTTCGCTGC
The DNA here is from genome assembly GCF_023864275.1 of Schistocerca cancellata. NCBI lineage: Eukaryota > Metazoa > Arthropoda > Insecta > Orthoptera > Acrididae > Schistocerca > Schistocerca cancellata. The sequence continues at coordinate 150,004,098 of NC_064633.1, forward strand.
ATATCTTAGAGTCCAATATCGTTAGCGTCTCTAGTTTCGGTTTTGAAGTCACCCAGAGACATTGAGTCACCTCGCTGGAACTGTCGGAAGCATAGCTCAAACCATTATTAAATGTGAAGCTTGGACACAGCCTATACCAGTGCATGTGTGGATGATCAGATAGTGTAGTAACCACTACCACATACCCAGTCCTGATTTCTGCAAACAATGACTGTATAGGCGCAGTAATGCACCCTGTCATGAACCCCAATCTGTGAGGCTAACATTTCTGAAATGGTACCATCCTGCCCAGAGACCCTACCTGAACCCATTGGAACACACAGTGGATAAGCTAGAGCGTCGACTTTGCTGCGTATTCTAGGGTCCATGGTCATTACTGTCTATGGTTTAGGTTCTTAGGTGACCCACAGACTTTCAGACACGTAACTGAAACTGTCCTAAACGTAGTTCAAACCGCCATTAAAGGTGAAGCATGAACACACCCCTTATCAGTGTATGCTAATAGGTGAGTGGTTACTGATGATTAGATTGGGTAGTAACCACTACCAAATACCCAAACCTGGCACCTGCAATCAAACAGAATATTAGTTGAAACTTCCTGGCAGATTAAAACTGTGTGCCCGACCGAGACTCGAACTCGGGACCTTTACCTTTCGCGGGTGAGAGCTCTACCATCTGAGCTTCTGAAGCACGACTCACGTCCGGTACTGACAGCTTTATTTCTACCAGTATCTCGTCTCCTACCTTCCAAACTTTACAGAAGCTCTCCAGCGAACCATGCAGAACTAGCACTCCTGAAAGAAAGGATACTGCGGAGACATGGCTTAGCCACAGCCTGGGGGATGTTTCCAGAATGAGATTTTCACTCTGCAGCGGAGTGTGCGCTGATATGAAACTTCCTGGCAGGAGAGCTTCTGTAAAGTTTGGGCGGTAGGGGACCAGATACTAGCAGAAGTAAAGCTGTGAGTACCGGGCGTGAGTCGTGCTTCGGTAGCTCAGATGGTAGCCGGCACGGTAGCTCAGCGTGTTCGGTCAGAGAGCCGGTTGGCCTCTGTAATAAAAAACTGTGTGGAAGGATCAACCACCGAACTTGAACAGGATGTCTTGCGACGTCCGCAACGACCAAACACAACGATCAATAACGAACAAACCGAAAAAGAAAAAAAAAAGATGGTAGAGCACTGGCCCGCGAAAGGCAAAGTTCCCGAGTTCGAGTCTCGGTCGGGCACACAGTTTTAATCTGCCAGGAAGTTTCATATCAGCGCACACTCCGCTGCAGAGTGAAAATCTCATTCTAGAATATTAGTTACATAACTATATTATTTAAAGGAGTTAGTTAAATCTTTATTAGTACCTCTGAAATTGGATGAATCGTTTTGAAACAGCGTGCGTGACTCGCAATAAAAGAATGATGTCGCGAGGCACAGCTCTGCCGGAGTTTGTGCCACGGGGTAATCAGCGCCGGTGGGGTGCAGCGGCAGTGCAGGCGGGTCGAGCCTGCGGGCTGTGGGGACGGCGGGTCGCGGCTATTAAGACGGCAGGCGGCTGCGGCGGCACGCGCGAGCGCGGCGCGCCCATTAGCGCCCTAGTCGCGGCTAAAGTTTCTGGTCGCGCCGAGGGGAGCGCCAGTCGGCACACAGCTAGCGGTCCCCCCCCCCCCCCCCCCTAAGTCGCACCCTGCTGCCAGCCCCTGGCGCTCCATACTGCAGCGCAACGCCTCTGACGAGAGTAGCGGGTGCAAGGTTTGGTTCACATAGGGGCACAGTCTGCTGCTGTCTCTCCCACACACCCAGCCCCTCCCCCCCCCTTCTCCAAAATAATATAGCTTACTGTCCCAAATGTCAAAAGAATTGTCTTGATCGCAAAATTATTTCATTTATATCCCATGATGCGTTTCGGGAAAAGCTAATCAACAGATTTGTGGCATGTGACGTACAAGGTGTTGTGTACAGCTTCACATGCAATGGTAAGGGTTGGTTCAAATAGCTCTGAGCACTATGGGACGTAACATCTATGGTCATCAGTCCCCTAGAACTTAGAACTACTTAAACCTAACTAACCTAAGGACATCACACAACACACAGTCTCACGAGGCAGAGAAAGTCCCTTACCCCGCCGGGAATCGAACCCGGGAACCCGGGCGCGGGAAGCGAGAACGCTACCGCACGACCACAAGCTGCCGACCAATGGTAAGGGGAGCTGGGCTACATAGTGGTGTGGAACTGTCGTTGTAGGAAAACTGGAAAGGAGTAGAAATTCTTAGCGAACATGTTAACACAGTAAACATATTTACTTGACTTGTTTTTCTCCAAACGTACAAAGATTCATTACAAATAATCAGCAAGAAAAAAGTCCATTTGTCACAGTGTCAAAGATGAGTTGCCCTGTACTAACGCAGGAATGACGGTGTTGTAGCAAAGTTGGTCCGAGTGGAAGTGAGTTGAGGTGCTGCTGCAGGCAGTCCTCTATCAGTGACAGAAGCCACTCGCAGTCCAGGTCCACTGGAGGCATGGCTCAGCAGGTGTGCTCCATTGGGTCCACTGTATCCCGTGTGACCACTGCCAGTGTCTGATGGAAACTTGCTACTCAGTTGCCAGCGTAAAGATGGCTATGGCGTCGTACCGATACGTGATATATTATAGGGACGAACAAAAATGTATAAACGCAAGAACACAACACAGTAACATGCCTAAGACGGTGTAGGAAAACCATTGGCATTCAGCACAGCTTGCGTTGGCCTCAATGGATAAATACTCATCCTGCACGATATTCGGAGTATCTTGTACCATTCTGCCTGCAAGATAATTGCGAGTTTGGGTAACGTTGATGGAAGTGGATAGTGATTATGCACCCTCCTCTCCAAAGTGGACCATAAACGCTCAATAATACTGAGTTGTGGTGACTATGGTGGCCTGGGAGGTGCGACAATTCGTCTTTTTGCTTACAAAACCAGCCCTGAACTATATGAGCTGTGTGAACAAGGGACTTTGCGTATTGAAACACACCTTCACCCACAGAGATCAAACATAGTACAATGGGATGGACCTGAGCAACCTAAATGGTCACATAAATGCTTGCCAGTACTACGAACATGTGGAACAAACATGGAGTATATGGAATCCCATGGCTGCTCACGTCATTACTGGATCGCAGCCACGGTTGTCTCTCGCGATGTAAACAAGAGTAGAAGACGGGGTATAAATGTGCTTGACCGTTGTCCCACTACTAACAACCGCTTCGCAACAGTTCGTGATGACACATCTAGGCTCACAAGCCCTCGTATCTGTGCGTGGTAGCTTACAATACGACGATACTGGGTGGCGTCTGTGCTGCTTGGACGTTCAGAACGTCATCTACGGATGTGAGAATGTTCACGTGATCACCGATACCAGCATCGTTGCACAACCGACCATAGTACGTCCAACTTCTGTAAAAATTCTCCGAAAGGCCATCCCGCCCTTTTCAACCACGGTCAGTTGGCTGTAGGAATCAGAGTGCGTCTCTTTGGCATGGTTGCCCGCTTGCTTCAGTTAGTTGCACTAAACTGAGCCTTCTGGCTATGAACTTTACCTATTAAGGGGTAAACACAAACGGCGCTCTAGTAGTTATGCCAGAACGCTAAATGATGTTAAAAAAATTATTCTTCCGGCTGTGTAGATTCACGACTCGATGTAATTTAACTCCCTGTTAGTGCAGGCTGCAATGCCTGTCAGTGACTCTGCTTAGTCGATATGGATGTCTGACTTGATCCCTCTGTTACCGCTAGCCAAAGATACAGAAAGGCGTGTTGCAAACGATTTTTTTCCATTTATTGTTGTTTTAATACCTTGTACAACAGCTAGGCCGGCAGCTGCCTATCTACGCCGCTCTTCGGCCATAGAAAACCATAGAACAGATAACATGTAGACAGATGGACAGAAAATATGAATGTGAAACAACAGGTAACACACACATTGATAATAACGAAGACGTTCGAACTGAAGATACTGAATTGCATAATCAAGTGCAAACGTTCACGACGGCACAATGAGAACACTGTCGAACGGTGGAGGACACTGAAGAGACACAATTGCACTGTAACGGAGAAACACTGCACAGAAAACAGTGACGGTGATCTTCGATGCACTGCACAGACTATTGCACGGAAAAAAAGGGTGGATAGGGGAGGGTAGGACGGAGGTGGGGAGCATGCCAGCGGGAGAGAGGAAGTGAGGGGAGGGGAGAGGGTAGGGTTGGGTGTGGCAGCCGGTGGGGAGGGGGGGAGGAGAGGTAGAGAGGAGGGGAAGGAAGTTAGGAGGGAGAGAAGGGAAAGAGGGAGCCCTGGAAGAAAAGCTCAGGAGAAGGAGGAGAGGATCAAATCTGGTAGGAGGGGTAGATGGAGGGGATGAGGGCACATCCGCGAGGGGGAGTTGGCGGAAGCCACCTTGGGCAAGGGCTGCAAACGAATGGTACGGTTAAGGTTGTGTGGGGACAATATCAAGGAGGCTGCCTTCACTAACTGACGATGAAAAACGAACTCAAAATAGGAAAACTTTCAAATGCATTCTAATACTGCAACCACATTTACCTTTGCAGTTATAAGTTCGTTGATGGTGCACTGGAACTGCGCCGTGCATTGCGTCATCGTCGAGTGGTCTGTTCGGGACAGGCTGCGCGGCGCGGCTTGAAACGCCATCTGCGTCTGATCCCCAGCGACGGCCCCGGGCAGCAAACGGGCTAACCGCATTACGGGTCCCCGACCAGCGACGGCGGCTCGGCGGCCGCCTGCAGCCACCGCCGCGGCGCCGACAAACAGCTACAGGTGCTTACAGACGCGGCGCCGCGGCCAACAGCCTGCGGCGCCTATTGTGCGGCCGACATAATTTATTTGGCTCCGCTGCCTTGCTCTCGCCTCCGGCTGAAGACCCCCTCCTTTGTTGTCCGCTTCCAGCAACGAGCACTCCCACGGATCAGGTCAATTGCCCGTACCTCTCCCGTAAACGGAGATGCTCCATGTCTTCGAATGTCCCATTTACATTTCCAGGAAAAAAACAGTTACATTATCTTGTTCCTCTGTACAAAATTATATTCAACTATGGTGGCAGGTGCATTAACCTCCTTATATACAGAGCGTAATGGAATACTTCTGCTTTAAAATACTTGTTCCTTGTTCCGCCTCAGTTGCAGATGTGCAATTAAATTTCATGTTTCGATCTCTCTGGATCATCTTCAGATCTAAAACGAAGTAAAATTAAATATGTATAATCTAATGTTTTACAATAAGTAGAAATGACATGAATAGTACATAGTGGTAGAGTTTATGGAATTACCTGCGACCGAGCCGTGGTTAGCATACTGGATTCGCATTTGATCGGACGACGGTTCAAACCCGCCTCTGGCCATCCTGATCCTTGTTTCCCGTGATTTTCCTAAACCATTGGTGGTAAATGCCTGGATGGTTCCAAAAAATGGCATGGCTGCTTTCCTTCTGCATCCTTCCATAATCCTGGACTGTGCTCCGTCTCTAATAACTTCACTGTCGATGGGACTTTAAATAGTAATCTCCTCCTCCAGTAGATGCATCAAGAAACCTGTTTTATCTACTCAGAACCACATATCAGAGTACTGTCGTTTGCAACTCCGGTCTGTGTTTAAAGCAGATATATGTTTGAGGCATGGGGTGGGAAAGGTGGAGAAAGGAAATGGAGTGAGTCCGATTGGAGGAGGGGAAAGGAAACTTGGAGGAGGCCATGGGGATGTCATGAATTTAACAAGAGAGGTCGTGCTAAAATTATAGAACGTATAATTATGTAAAAATTCTCGATCAAACACTAATAGTGTAAAACAGTGGGTATGTAAAATATAAACGGCATAAAAATGTGAAATTACAAAATGGAGCGAGGGGAGGGGGGATTTAGAGCGAGCAAACACGGCAAGGGACCGCACCGGGGATGGATGGGAGGGTAGTGGCAGAGATGCTATGAGTTTAGTAAGAGAGGTTCTTGTACTAAAACTGAAAAAAGTCAATAATGAAAAAAAATTCTGTTAAGATACCAGAACGGACACGTAAAACTGTAAAATATGATAAAATACTAGACTATAATGGTGTAAATGAAGTTGTGAAAACTGTTGAGTATCTGAAGATACTCAACATGTGAACCTTTGAAAGTATAAAGTCATAATTTCGTATCCTGAAACCGTGAAAATGAAATTATATAATTTTTTCGTTAAATTAGTATAAGTATAGGCCTGGAACAATGGGCCGGCCGTCGTTGCCGAGCGGTTCTAGGCGCTACAGTTCGGAACAGCGGGACCGCTCCGGTCACAGATTCGAATCCAACCTCGTGCATGGATGTGTGTGATGTCCTTAGGTTAGTTTGGTTTAATTAGTTCTAAGTTTTAGGGGACTGATGACCTCAGAAGTCAAGTCCCATAGTGCACAGAGCCATTTGAACCTGGAACAATGGACGAGACGGAATAAAAAATTAAAATTATCTTAATTATCTAAACAATTTCGGAATCTCTCAAGACTATAATGTCCACTGTAGTGTAGATGATAAACCTTTCTTTATACAGGGAGACATAAGAAATTCATAGTACTACCGGCTGTATTTTAGAATTGTACATTAGTATGCACTAGAGGATGGCATGGTAAGGTGGACAGGGGGGAAAGAGTGACAATTACGTATTTTTTGCCCTAAACAGTGTTGTCGCCTACCGATAATGGCCATATTGATTCTGATACACACCATCATTATCAGTTAGTTTCACGTGTGGAAGCTGGTTTCCTTATTTTTCATTAAAAACTTTCTCATTTTTTGTCGTCTAAAGTAAGGTGTGTCATTTATACAAGCTGTCCCAGAAGAAATGGTCATAATTAGGGATATGACAGGAGAATCACTAAAAGCAAAACATTCTAATGAAAAAGAACTCGAAAATGTATACCTTGAGAGCTATGAGCATTTCTTCATCTTCAATACTGTGAAAGAAATCTCTTCGACTGCAAGCTCTTTATTTGCCGTCAGTCATTGGAGAGAATGTTCTCGGTCTTCAAGCCGCGTTATCAGAGCAATATCTCTACTTTCCTTGTTTTGAGAGGTGATGGTATGGACCAAAACAAGAAAAAAGTGTCCTGTAACACATGGGCAATAATGAGCTTACTACTTTAAGAGCTCTGAGGACATGTTCATCTTCGTCGCTGTGAAACACATCTCTTGTACTGAACAAATGCTTGTAGTTATTCAGGTATGTGCTTTAGACTCCCTTTTATTAGACTTCCTGCTACGAATGATGGTTCCTATCATATCCTTTGATATTGACCATTCCTCCTGGGACACCTGTTATTCACGTTAACTCACTCATGCTTAGAGTAATGCAGTTTTTTTTTATTTTTTTATTTTTTTTACAATATTGGCTTACAAATGTAGGTGCTTGTCGTTTCTTTCGGTTACTGCTTTCATCTGTGAGCCATTAAAGCCGACGTGGCTCAAGATCGATGAAAGTTGCGATTTTTCTTAACAGCTAGTTTCTAATCTGTTTACCCCAGTAAATTAGTTCCTTCCAAATCACACATGAAACTACAGACTGACTTCCAAATCCTTTCACCAAATTATCACCCCTCTTTTGTGACAATTTTGAATTAACAAACTAATGTTATTTTAATCCATGTCTGTTCTTTTATATTCAACATAATACAAATATCCTATTTAAAACGGTCGGCGGCAGCCGTTTGGTATTTTTTCAAATGCGAGAGCATCAAGACGCCTAGAAAACATGTCCAGGATCAGAGACACTGACGTGAAACCCTCTTACGATGGACAATGTGATTACCATGAGAAAGAATAATAAAACGCATTCTCGTACAGTAGCAAAGAAGTATCATCTACCTCATAATACGCTAGAGTGAAGAGTTCTAGAAAGAAACGTAGAGATGCAGTAGAGGGTAAAATGTTTGTGAACAGCTTATGGAGTGTGTTAATTAAAAACAAGAACAAAATATTCAGGATTTTTTAAACGTAGAATCAACATTAAGGATTCACAGTGAAGGATCTACGGAGATTATTATTCCAGTTAGCGGATTCGAACAAATGAACGCGGTCGGTCAATGCATTCAAACACAACACCCTACTAATAGTCTTGGGAAATCTACCTCAAAGGCTAGAGGAAATGCTTTTAACATGACCAACATAGGCACCGTATCCATAAAACAGTCCAATTAAAAATTTTATCCAACTCATCATATTTATGATGAGGATGAAACCGTTGACAGTTCAGTCGATAAACAATAAATATTTGCATTTAAACGAAGACGTCAAGCGAGTGCAAGTTCATCACTCTAAAACGGGTTGCTGTCCACTTTAGGAGTCTGTATGACTGTCCATACCACTTTACCCTGTTAAACTGAGAGAAGCGGCCGTTAAGCACTCTCTCAGAGAAATGCATAAAGTTCCAATTCAGTGCATATTTTTGACAATCACTGTGATACTTTGTAATATGGAAATTCAAAGTATTTAAGGACGTAACCTCCAGTGAAACACCACGGTTCCATAAAAATTCAATTTCCGTTGGCCACTTTACCTCAACTTCCCCTACTAGTTTGGAGCGTTGCTCATTATCAAGTGCACGTAAGAACAGAACAACGCACAGCAATTAAATGAAAGTCAAAATAAAAAGCAAATACAGCCGCATTTGATGTAGTATTTCCTCGGAAATGGTGTTTCCCTACAACAAATATAGTTGTATTATCACCCTGAAACAGAAAGATCACGTGTCCTGCGTCGATATGTATATTGCTGTAGTCAGTTATTTTTCTTTACCACTAGTTCATTCCTGCTGCCCTACATAGGCGGTCAGCGGTTACATGTCACCACTCTTCAGGCGAACGATTTAGAAGTTTTAAAACATATCACAAATTTTTACATGGCGTTAAAAAATTAAATGTGTTCACAAAATAAAATGCATATGGAAGTTGCATTGATTAAAATATAGTTCGATTTGTTGATTGTTTAAAATATTTACATGGAGAAGAATGAAATGGTGAGTTTACGGACTGCTACAGATTATCGTGTTTGATTGAGGGATTGGGGAGCGTTATGCCGGATGGTGTTTCGAATCAAGCCATAGGTTATGGATGGAGGCGAGTGACGACGTCAAGAGCCCTGGCAAGGGATGGACGGACAGGTTCTGTTAGATCTGGTAAGTCAGATGTGTATCAGAGTGGAGTTCAAGGTCGGGTAAGGTGAGATGATTAAAGTTTGGTAGGGAGGAAGTGGGGCGGGGCACTATATTAAGATCAGTGCTAAGTTAGCGGATAATGTAGATTACTCCTAGGAGTTCACTATGGACGAACAGGGTGGGAACTTCTATAAATTACTGAGGTTTCATGTAAGAGAGTGTAAGTAGATCGAAAGATGGAGAGCACGGTTATCCAGGATCTGTAAGACCTGAAAGTAATTTGGAGGAGCGCCATGATGCATTTGCACAGCAGAGGATGAGTCGAACCAGAGCTTTATAGATGTGAAGGATTCCGGAAGATTGCAGTTTCCATGTTCAACCAGTTAGTAGTCATAGTAATTTTAGACTATTGTCGGCTTTCTATTTAACGGTTAGCAGATGCTTTTTCGGTGTCAGATTGCGATAAAGCGTTAGTCCGAGGTATATCACAGTGTTAGTTAATTGGGTAGTATTGGTTGTAGATAGTAATATAAAGTTTGTGAGCGTGGAAGCTGCAGGTGATTCGCACTTATTGTTCGGCTTTAGGAAGGGCATTTGAAGGGCCACTGGTTGTACCAGGAGGAGAACTGGTTGAGGTGGTTCTCGAGGGACCGCTTCGGTTTCTGGAAGGAAGGTTAGAACGGCTATGACACGGTCGTCATACTGCACGATCTGAAATACGTAATATATGGAGTAATAGTGAGTGCGGGCACAGTGGAAATAACATGCACCTAAATAGCCACGTATGACCAGTGTCAATGATGGTAAGACGAACCTCACAATATATACTTATGAAGCTCACCTACACACTGGTGTTTACTATACTGGAACAACCATGTAAGTGTGCGTGGTAAAATTGTTACTATTAGTCAAAGATTGTACAGTAAAAGCATTTAATGTACTATCAATACACTATATCAAAGTACATCTTTCATCGTATACTAAAAGACGTACACGATGGGACAGTGTATAACCTTGGAAAGGTACGTCACTGTAAGAGTGACTGGAAATTTTGAAAACAGACATAGGCATGCGCGCACATTTTGTTGTAAGAGAGAGGCATGTTTGACAGCCAGGAAAGCGTATCGTCCGTGCTGGGTGGAGCTGGGAAGAGCCGTGTGATTAACGGACATTCTCAGTATGAGAAATACCAAATGTGCAGAGCGGCAACCACGGTACACACGCTCTTGCCAGGTGGCCGTTGGGGAGAAACGTGGAGAGAGTAACCGCCATTGCTGAAATGAGTGACTACCATAAATATTAAATAAGACTACATGAAATAAAAACTGAACCCAACTAGTTACTGCGAAATCAGTAACATGGTTGTAAAAACAAAATTAAAAGGATTGTAAATCTCGAGCACAACAACAGTTCTTAAGTTATTTAATGTTAAATGTTTTCTGTATTAAAATTGAATTTCTAAATTATATCAGCGCGCAAGACGCCCAATGTGGCGTCGACTGAAATAGGTCTTGCGCTTAGCTGCCGAACCTGCCCGGACTCCCGGCCAATCGTGCTACACGCTCATTTCATTTCATTTCCATTGAGCACTATCTGCAGGTAGTGTTTGATTTTTGTATAAGCAGTATCCGTTTTAAATTACTAGCCTGAACGTGCATACCACACCCTTTTTTTCATCTAAATAATAAGAAAAGCATTTCAAGAAATGGAAGCATTACATGGCAGACACACATAGGGATGTATGAGTGTACTTAGTCTTACTCTTACGTTTTTCAGCAACAGAACAGTATAAAGTACTGCTTACCTTGAAAAAATCGTTACTTCTGAACAAACTATTTAACTTAGAGTAAAACAAATAACAGCAATAGAAATCTGAGCAAAGTAGCATACAAACTGATGTGTGATACACGTGTATGACGTTAATGTTATACTTTCTAAGTCAGGAGAATTTGCACTTGACTCACGTGGAAATGAGGGCTTAAGAAATCGGTGGTCACCTTGTGCAGGGTATTCATCCAGAACTGAGCACTTGGTTCGGATTCATCGAGCAGCCACTTCGAGAGCTCGACGAGCGAGTATGTATGTATGTGCCATGTGCATGTGCAGGTCGCCTCTCGAGTGTGCCGAAATTTTTCTAAAAGCTGGATCGCGATTTGAAATATTCGCGTGCATCTCTAGCGAATGTTCTGAAATATTTTAAGTTTTTGGACTTTGAATATTTATCATTAGGTGAACTGGACTGAATTATAAAATTTTATTACGTTTATTTGCGAATGATGTGAACTTGGTATTTAATTAGCTTACAGTTGTGGAACTGAAACGGTAAACTAGTGAAACGAACTTTCATTTATTTTCCAAGACTTTTCCGGACGTTTTTACGATACGAAACATAAGATACAACTCCGCTTTGGTTTAAGGTCTCGCTCAGACACTTATTCATTCAGTAATAAGCAATTATTAAAATATGATACGTCTTACAATGAAATGAATCAACTCAGTTTCGTTAAATCTTAAAAACACTGTGGGAGCTGAACATTGTTTCCTGCCGTAAATTATTGTCTGCATTTATTTGAACTTTTTGGCGAGATTTTAGAGTTAATGTAACAAGTGCTTCGGTTGGCTCCTAAGGTTTTAGCGGTGCCAACCCTTAGAAATCCAACAACGTATTTTGAGGTCGATGAACAGTGACTTTCATCATTTGATAATTCCTGCAGGTGCAGGTGCTCGTGGACGTGTACTAGCTAGGAGTTTACAGAACAATTCCTTGTGGGATCAGCAAGTTGGAAATCAGTTTGTGCTACACAGAATTTTCTCCGACATTTCACAGTATTAATATTTGCGAAACGGTGTCACACACGAGCAGCAGTACAGAGAAAAAACCTTTTATGCAAATGTTAAGTCGTAATTCATAAGCAGAACATGAAATTTTCTGAAAATATGTATTAGTTACAATAGTAAAATATTATGTGCATAGTCCAGCGTTGTTAAAGAGAAAGTTCATTGTAACAGGACAGCTCATCATTTTATCGAGTGGTAGCATCGGTAATCTATGCTATTGTGAATAAATACAAGTTGGCATCAAAACCCTCGAAAAGTTTTTCATTAATTTTCTTCATTTTTTACACCATACTCACATGAACATTTAAAGGACATAGGCTTCATATTTTTAAATATCTATCGTTTATAAATACACACATAACATCTGTACCGCTATACAGTGACTAGCCGTCATATATAATTCTTACCAAAAACCTCGAAAAGTTCACCAAATTACTTTTTTACACGACACTCTAATACACATTTGTATTGATATGAGTCAAATATTTTTAATATATATCGTATATAAATATATTATGTAGTATGTGAAGGGATAACGTTGTTAGAAAAATTTCGGTAAGTTTATGACTGGAGTACTTCAATTTTTGGCACGGAACGCTAATGAACATTCGCATAGACGCACCTAAATAAGAAACGTTTCTAGCAAAAATCTCAAAAAGCTCGTGACCAATTTACGTCAGATATTTACACGATACTCTAACAATCATTAGGACAGACGAAAGTTACACATTTTTCATACAACACTGAGACGTTGTTGGCAAACATCTCGAAAAAGCTTTTTACCGATTAACTTTATATTTTTACACGATTGTCTAATAAACAATGCGACAGCAGTATGTCTGAAAAAAGTGTGTTTTTTTTCTCACTGTTCACTCTAACTACAATAATAGGGTATTTAAATATTAGACAAATCTTTGTCCTTACATATAATTCTAAACAATACTTGTATACTCAATGATGTACTGTTTTATTTTATTACCCGCAATCTGTTTTAACAGAAAACAGGGAAGTTGTGTTTATGGCTTATTTGCTTATGATTAGAATACCGCTATGAATCTGCATTGTCCGAAACCCACTTGGAGATTAAAGCTATGCGAAATACCATAATTGGAGATATTTCTTTACAGCACCAGCAGCAGGAGAGGTCTCTCATTTCCCGTAAAACAATGATCCCATCTATCTTACCCATTCAGTTTAATCGCCTTCAGTTCCCAATCAATGTCTCATGGGCAATAAACAGTGTTTATGGAAAGAAAAGGGGGAAAAACGAGATTTGGTGACCTTTTTGGTCACCAAATCCCTTCGCTGGTTCACCGTAGTGCATGATTAAGTAAGTTGAAGTGAGTTTTCGGACGAATTATGCACTGCCTCGATGACAACGCGCCGGCCGGTGAGGCCGAACGGTTGTAGGCGTTTCAGTCCGGAACTGCGTGACGGCTACGGTCGCAGGTTCGAATCCTGCCTCGGGCATGGATGTGTATGATGTCCTTAGGTTACTTAGGTTTAAGGGTTTAAGTAGTTCTAAGTTCTAGGGGACTGATGACCTCAGATGTTAAGTCCCATAGTGCTCAGAGCCATTTGAACCTTTTTTTTTTTTTTTTTTAATGAGGAAGCACAGGGAAGTTCCGTTACATTTCGTGACACTTTAGCGGGGTGGACATCATTAAAAAAATAAAGAAACTGTAGGAGCGGCCAACAGGTCATTCCTGTGTGGCCTACGTGACTGTAGGAAAGGGCATTCCAGCCGGATTTTCTGGCGGGGTGTTTCACTGGTGCGTCCGATTCCTAGGGAGAAGCTTCTAGTAGCTTTCTCTCGGCAGGAGGGCACCAAATAAGGTTCACTTCAACGCGCTGTGCATGGAATCTGACTGGTCTGAACCGTCAAGTAGAGAAGCTTGGTAGAGGATTCGCCGGTGTGGACTATGAAGAAACGTGGGCAAGATGCCATTTAGGTCCGTGAAGTGAATGCAGATAGCTTTAGGGCGAGAAGAGTAGAGTTGAGATGGCTTTGGGGACGGTGGAGGACGGTAGTGTTAGCTCGGGGGGATGCTGACAGAGCAGTCAGGTATTTGATCAATTATAAAGTTCAGTTAAATTGTGTTGGGAAGCTATAGAGATTTTGAAGAAAAATCTCATTGCCTTGTTAGATACAAGCTGGGTGTAACTGAGAGTAAATTCAGTACTGAGATTCTCAGATGAATTTCGGGGTGCTGCACAGATCAGATTCATGTCTGATGCAGTATATGAGTGATGGAAGATTAGAGAAGTTGCTAGTCTCGAAGCTGTTCCAGTCAACAAGATAAAATTGTGTGGAACAAGTATCTGTAAGCGTGACTAGCGATCAGTCGTGGGTTCAGGAGTTATTGATAGCTTTATCAGTATTTTCTGGTTTCCACCTTTCGATGCTATTTAAATTAGGAGACTATTTAGAATCACTGTATCAGCTCGAGTTCGTTCTTTCAAAATTACTTTGTCCTGATACAGTCCGTCCCATTACTAATACTGAAGCTTTAATTAGTCGAACATGAACTTGCCTCCCTTAATTTGTTTCGTACGTCTTCTGTAATTTTTAATGCTAAACAGCGTGTTCGCTTTCGTTTCTTACACTTTCCTTTTACAGAGCACGTATCGAATTTGCATGTTTAACATTCCATCCAAAGTAGTCTCCATATCCTTGGTGCACAGAGTACATCGCACACACATCTTTCTCCCATTCAGTGACACTCAGCAGCGAACGTCGTACTGGACAAACACATGCGCTAAGTTTCGATTCGTTTATTGTCAAATTCTATTTCAGCTGGGCAAGATAATGTTAATAAATGCTGGATTTTGGAATGTATAATTGTAGTTGGTAGTACAAATCACAAAGGTACCAACTACGTGGAAAGATGTAGTAGTCGTCATCTTACGGCAGTACCGGGTTCGCGTTACCTAGCGTTATATTGGATTAACATCTCTCTGTTGCAAATCAGACATTAAATATTCATTTCCTGTGGACAGAGCTCGGTACTAACATAGCACTTAGGGTCGAGGAAACATTTAAAATTATAACAAAAAGGTTGAGATGTCTGACGTGGGAAGTCACTGATACACTCATATAAGCCAGGAATGATCATCTGTTAACTTTTCTCAAGTTTTGTCAGTAATAAAAATGAGACATCCACGACGATTTGTGCTAACATTAACCGAAATAAAACAACAAGTACCTTTTAAGCAGATGGACAGAGGGAGGGAGGAGAAGGACAATAGGACGGATATCCGACTCCCCTACATATTTAGCAATTGCAAAGTACTGCCAGGATCGCTAGCCAACAATAAGTAATTGCGAATAACTGTTTTTCAGTGCAGAATACCAATGAGATAAAACTGTAACAATGGTATAAAGGTAAAATGTATGGCACTGAGTGGCTTAGTATGTTCAAAGAGCTGTAGATTGTACATTACATACACGTATTCAGGGATACACCTGTATGACTGTACATAGCAGTTAGCAGAAGAGCAAAAATTTTTTTTTACAATTTTGATATAGTTTCGAGAATTGTTAACAGCTTAGGTTACCTTTATCGATGAACTTAAGAATTAGCGACGCTCGAAACTAATAGTGCTTAACAAACTGCAGTTTTAAAACGCGTACTTAAGGAACCATGTCTTCAGCAGAATTTGTCGACTTTGTGGTAGCCTGAAGAGGTCGAACAAGGTGGCTCACCAATATGTGCGTAACATCAAATGAACAGATAATGTTGCAAGGAATCGGGTAGGTGTGTACCAGTTTTCAGCCAAACCAATGTTTGTATATCTATCGTTACTTTTACGTAGCTCATAAACAAAAATTGGAAGAAAACCATAACAAGTCATACCTAAAAACAGATTCCAGAGATTTACTGATATCAGTCACCGACTAAATAAAAGAGAGCGTTTAAACCAAAACTACCACAGGTTATTTGTGCTGGGCTGGCGGAACATCTCAACGAATCAAATCTAGTGAATGAGGAATGTCTTTCCTTCTTCTAGAAGGTGAGCTCTATGCGAGTTTCACTTACATCAGTGTATGTATCACATGTGCTTTCTGCTAGTAGCGTAAACGAAGACCGTTGACTTAAATTATCTACTATATGCCCAGCCAAATAATACATAAACACTATGCAGCCAGTCACTAAATTTTAGCTATATATTTTGGATACTTTCCACCATCTTTAGGAAGCAGTTTTGAAAATGGGTTAAGTAGCATTTTCCCCAGGAAGGAACTGATACTGAAATTCGTGAGAATGTTTTAAATTTATCACTTAAATTACTACTGTATTTCGTAGATTAGAAAAGAGATCTGATGATGCATTTCTGCTGCCCTGTGAATCTGCGTTGTGCATTTTCGCCGGCCGGAGTGGTCGAGCAGTTCTGGGCGCGACAGTCAGGAACCGCGCGACCGCTACGGTCGCAGGCTCGAATCCTGCGTGGGGCATGAATGTGAGTGATGTCCTTAGGTTAGTTAGATTTAAGTAGTTCTAAGTTCTAGGGGACTGATGAACTCAGAAGTCCCATAGTGCTCAGAGCCATTTGAACCATTTTTTGTGTATTTTCCTTGAGAGTTTTCTACTTCGCCATTACACACCTATTATTTAAATACACTCCTGGAAATGGAAAAAAGAACACATTGACACCGGTGTGTCAGACCCACCATACTTGCTCCGGACACTGCGAGAGGGCTGTACAAGCAATGATCACACGCACGGCACAGCGGACACACCAGGAACCGCGGTGTTGGCCGTCGAATGGCGCTAGCTGCGCAGCATTTGTGCACCGCCGCCGTCAGTGTCAGCCAGTTTGCCGTGGCATACGGAGCTCCATCGCAGTCTTTAACACTGGTAGCCGGCCGCGACAGCGTGGACGTGAACCGTATGTGCAGTTGACGGACTTTGCGCGGGGGCGTATAGTGGGCGTGCGGGAGGCCGGGTGGACGTAACGCCGAATTGCTCAACACGTGGGGCGTGAGGTCTCCACAGTACATCGATGTTGTCGCCAGTGGTCGGCGGAAGGTGCACGTGCCCGTCGACCTGGGACCGGACCGAAGCGACGCACGGATGCACGCCAAGACCGTAGGATCCTACGCAGTGCCGTAGGGGACCGCACCGCCACTTCCCAGCAAATTAGGGACACTGTTGCTCCTGGGGTATCGGCGAGGACCATTCGCAACCGTCTCCATGAAGCTGGGCTACGGTCCCGCACACCGTTAGGCCGTCTTCCGCTCACGCCCCAACATCGTGCAGCCCGCCTCCAGTGGTGTCGCGACAGGCGTGAATGGACGGACGAATGGAGACGTGTCGTCTTCAGCGATGAGAGTCGCTTCTGCCTTGGTGCCAATGATGGTCGTATGCGTGTTTGGCGCCGTGCAGGTGAGCGCCACAATCAGGACTGCATACGACCGAGGCACACAGGGCCAACACCCGGCATCATGGTGTGGGGAGCGATCTCCTACACTGGCCGTACGCCACTGGTGATCGTCGAGGGGACACTGAATAGTGCACGGTACATCCAAACCGTCATCGAACCCATCGTTCTACCATTCCTAGACCGGCAAGGGAACTTGCTGTTCCAACAGGACAATGCACGTCCGCATGTATCCCGTGCCACCCAACGTGCTCTAGGAGGTGTAAGTCAACTACCCTGGCCAGCAAGATCTCCGGATCTGTCCCCCATTGAGCATGTTTGGGACTGGATGAAGCGTCGTCTCACGCGGTCTGCACGTCCAGCACGAACGCTGGTCCAACTGAGGCGCCAGGTGGAAATGGCATGGCAAGCCGTTCCACAGGACTACATCCAGCATCTCTACGATTGTCTCCATGGGAGAATAGCAGCCTGCATTGCTGCGAAAGGTGGATATACACTGTACTAGTGCCGACATTGTGCATGCTCTGTTGCCTGTGTCTATGTGCCTGTGGTTCTGTCAGTGTGATCATGTGATGTATCTGACCCCAGGAATGTGTCAATAAAGTTTCCCCTTCCTGGGACAATGAATTCACGGTGTTCTTATTTCAATTTCCAGGAGTGTATATACTAAAGGTGTTAAGGCATTTAGCAACTTTTTGCTTATTGGGATATTAGAGGCTTTTCGTATCTTATGACGTTTGGAGATTAATCCAACCTTACACGTTAGTGTATGATGATTTTAAATATTTTTGATATGATTTGCACTTATTTTTACATAAGTGAGCCCCTTGCTTGTTTTATTTTACAATTGTTATCTGTAGATCTTCATAATAACCTACACTATTTAACATATCATATAAATTAAATTCTGTTTCAGTTCTTAATTCATATTTATTTCATCATTTTACTGTGGTCAGGTAAAGACCTTTAAACTCACTATAAAGTGTTAGAAAAATCATAAGCCCTAAATAAAACTTAGAATATAGGTAATCTAGCAGGTGTTACCGCGAGAAAAAGAAAAGAAGTAATTATACATATTCGTTGTGCTGTTGATACCACCATTATTCTCACAACCAACATCACGAGCCATTGGACATCCAATTCTGGAAAAACGTCTGCTCTAGGCTTTCTGATCGATAACATTCTTCAAATACATGTGTGAAAGTACTTGCTATTTGTTTTCTGACTTCATCAAAGTACTTTCCATTAGGTTTTCTCCTTTTATCTGTTGGAATCGAGCAAAGAATTTGCTTATTCCAATTCCCGTCCATTCAATCAGTATCCTTATTCAGATTTAAGTACGTGTACAAAAGAAAAGAGTAGAAGTAGTTACTAAAATAAAATTGGAGTCATAAAATAAGGCGATTAACTGCGTGATACTGTAAATGATGTTTGCGGACTCACTGAAAAATACTGAGAGATCTACCATAGTTTCATGTATTTACTAACATTTATGAAGCAAATTATTTTATAGCGGAGTGCTCCCAAGACAGGAAGATTTAGAATAAATTATTGTGGTAAGACAGGGAAAAAATAATTTACTATGTAAGGATCCGGTGTCATGCGAACGTCGTTAATGTCACTATAGTATATTTGAAGTGCTTTCTTTATGTCGTTATTACGTAACCATTTTACTAGAAACAGTCATGTAACATATGTAAATTCCTAATAAAAAACCTATTTGACTGAAATCGATACCAAGCAATATAATAAACCACGGTACTAGTGACTGTAAGAATTTGACTAATGTAATCTTATGCTTTCATTACCCTAGATTCCATTTAGCATGCCTTATTTAAATAAGATGATTTTGAAAGCATTCTGGATGGTGTAGAAGCATACGGGCCGCACGAGAGTAAAAGAAACTAACGCAGTAAGAGCCGTTTCGCAAAAGGACGCCGGAGGAAGGTGCAGCTCAATAGCCCATGATTTGGACAGTTCTTCGTCTTGCTACGATGGGGCACCCAATGCATTCTGGATGTAGACAGATAGAATCTCCTATGACGCAAGTCACCAACACCAAAACATTTTATGACAGAATAGAGCGGAAAGAGGAAGAATATTTTAACAGAATGCATTGTTGTGCATAAAAATATACCTCTAGAAATCTGAGTTTTTTTCTGTAAAGCACTGGACGCTAAAGATTAAGATCTCCAAAAGGGAGTGGGGAACCGCAGTTTTTGTGAGACATTCTGACTTCACAAAACGAAGTGTTCATGTGATATAAGGATTGCAGGGTTTCGGTAACATAAATAAACAAGAGGTTAGTCAGAGAAACACTGCTGTGCTTAAGAGGACAGCCTCATTGGTCTCACAGAAAGAGAGAGAGAGAGGCGACTTAAATTTTTTCTGTATAAGATAGTAGAATGCACGTTACATCTTTACCAAATAGAGGACAGCTCAGGAAAGGGGACTAGCGTGTTCTAATAAGAACTTTGATTGGTCAGCATTTGGTAGACCCGGAGTTTAGCCAGTCTAAACACGGCAAGAGACGTGTAATGTGACCTTATAAGATTTCTTTGTAGAAAACATTACATCAGGAATATGTCAATTTTCTACTTCATCTGAGACTTTATCTCAGTCTGCTTCTTTGGGGACTACATTGTTATACTCTGCTAAGAGCCACTGACAGCCTGCTGCCGCTACAGCTGATGTACCAGGGACTTAGAGATGCTTCAGGCTGATCTGCACTTTGCTGTTGGAATGGGTCGTTAATGTTGTAGACACTTCAGCCTCTAACTACAACTCTACTGTGAGTTCGAATCACAGCCGGGAGACGAAGCACATGGAAATTAGTCATTTCATGACATCTCGATCACTTTAAGCTTCAGCATTTTGGTTCAATGGACAATCGGCCCTTAACTCTGACCACAGTTGCGACGTATTTCTTTCTGTAGTAATTTTTGCCTTTCAATCAACATCATGACAATCACTGTACACTTCGAGATTACAATCATTTCACTTGCGTGATTATTAACATCCTTCTTCCTGACCACTTCGTCAGATGTGCCACAGCTCGTCAGATATTTTATGAATAACTGTATCGGAATAAAGCGGAATAATTGTGATTCTTGACTCATTTAGTAGTTGCAGGACTTCTAATTCATTATCTTGCAGTTGATTAATTACCGTATGTCTGATTCAGGGGTTAATTCCACATTCATACATACTTTAACAAACCTCAAGCAGAGTCCACTAGTATCGTCTCGCTTAAATTCTTTGAAACTACCACCAGGAAATATCTTTAACCAAATTTAAGGTGTGGGAACGTATACATTTCTTCCAACAGGTCATAATTTAAAATAATGTTATCTTATAGGTTACCAAATTTAACTTTTTCGGATGTTTGGTTTCCTATGATCAAGATGCTGATCTGAGAAATAAAATACTTAAATACCAGTTTATGTATAGCCTTATAAACGAAAGACTTACCTATTAAATAAGAAAAAACAAACGATGAAATTCTGTAAATAGATGGTAGGGTCTGTGCTGGTATGTGGTTAGAAGAACTTTCCTGTAAACGAAAAAGATGATAGATCCATCGAAACAGTGGAAATGAAAATTCTATTGAGAACAATTACTATTAGGGAGAAAATAAGAAAAGAAAATGTCAGGCAGGAATTAAAAATATTCAGTATAAACTAATAGGTAGAAGAACAGAGAAGCAGCTGGAGCGAATCCCGCTAACGAAGAAAATCCAAAAGGAATGCAAAAAAGACTCAACAGACTGACTGGTCTGAGACGCGTCAGGGAGGATGGTCTTGGGATTTGTGTTTGAACGAAACCGATTTAATAGTCAACAATGAGGATGATATTGATGACGGATCGTTTATAATTGGTCGTTAATTCTAAATCACTAGCAACGATACAAAGAAAATGAAGTTGTTCAGCTGATCTCGGTTGTTTCTTCCCGTACGGGTCATCACATTCACAATATGATACCTGCTGCAGTATCCAGGATGAAAAAAATATCTCTTTGTTTATACCTCGCCCCGGCGTTCGGTACTTTGCAGGTTGGTAAGAATAACCACAGCAATCTCGATACAAGGTGTACTCACCGACATCGCTAACAACCTATATGCTCAAGTTCTTGATATCACGAATTTCTTGTGAAATAAAACAATTTCAAGTTACATCACTTCGAGATATTTTTGTTTAGAATCGAGTGTTAATTTCCATGAATTCAAAGGTCGCCGGCGTGGACGAATAAATTTTACAGTGCCTCGATACTATAAATATGAATTTCCACTGCTTCTGGTTAATGTGCTTTCTTACCGAAAGATCGAGATGAGTCCATTTTCTCTATACTTTCCATTTTCCCGTAAATCATAGCTCAATCAATGAACAAAATATGCAAGATAAGTCTACATATTTTTGTAAACACACTACACAACACAATGCTTCCATCTGGAGACCCCATACCCTTTTCTTATCGCGAGGCTGATGCAAAAGAAGTAGAGAAAATGTGAAGTATTACGCCACATGTTCTCGTTGCAAGGTACTCTGTGTCAGTAGGTATGAACAGGACGATTCTGATTATAAACTGTCAACCGGGATTCCAGCTGCTATTTTCCGAAAACTCAATTCAGGTTAATTGTGACTTCACCTTTTATTTCATTTTAATTCACGACCGCAAACTAATGCGCTTTGTGCAACAGAGTGTGTGTAATAGTTGAAAGAGATTCCACTCGACATTTACCACCGACCTGTTGTATATTGCCAATTAAATACTACTTCGATTTACTGGTTGTTTCTGATTAAAGCTCATGTTGTATTGCTCGTACTGCTAAATTCGTTAATACGCATATTGCTTTCTGCATCGGATTTTGTATGTGTGAATTTGTATTTTTTAATTTCGTGGAGTGCCACATACTTCAGAATATGAGTGTCATTTACTCGCAAACCATATGTTTATGTTGCTTTCACCGCGTGAATGGTTCATAATAACGATGTAGCCAACGATGTTACTGAAGATTAAATACACGGAGCTACCAAATAGCATTGCGGCTGTCTGGCGGCTCCTGTTACTACAAACGTGCTATTTGAACTGAGAAGTATTACGACGGGATGGAATAAAAGTCAATTCTTTCGTTTACAATACTGTTAAAATGCCGAGCACTTACTTCGTGAGAGATTATGTTAATTATTTCCTGACAGTGTATGAGGTTACTAAATATTTTGCGATATAGTTGACATTCGGATACTCTATTCCTGTGCCGGTCGGAGTGGCCGTGCGGTTCTGGGCGCTACAGTCTGGAGCCGAGCGACCGCGACGGTCGCAGGTTCAAATCCTGCCTCGGGCATGGATGTGTGTGGTGTCCTTAGGTTAGTTAGGTTTAAGTAGTTCTAAGTTCTAGGCGACTGATGACCTCAGAAGTTAAGTCGCGTAGTGCTCAGAGCCATTTGAACAATTTTTGAACTCTATTCCTGTTGCTAATAATACCGACATGTAAAATATCTCTGAAGTATATGCTGGAATGGGAATTCAGTAGTCCATCTGACAAATTTATTTTCAAGTGTCTTTGAAGCTTACGCTGTAAGTATGCAGTTACCTCCAGTCCCGAAGCGTACACGTGATCACGGAATACACGGAGCATAAAGCATGACATTTTTGGCATAATTTTAGCGCCTTATCGTAACGCAAGAATAAAAATACTAAGACCATAAGCATATGATATTACCAGTAAAAAAATAATACAAGCAAATTTTCCTATTTATGCTAATGACGTTCTGATGAAACTTATCTACAAAAAATCAGCTTCCAGTTTAGAACATCTACGTTCGTAGTGCTGTTAGCAGAAATACATGAACTTCCGAAGTCTCTCTCTTTAAAGATTTTGATAATAAATTTCGGATCAAGCAATTTATATTTGACACGATTTCAAAACAAAATGCAAACTCTCAGTAGTAACCATATTCGTTAGAAGATTTTATGTGTCGAAGCTAAATACAAACAAAGCAGTGAGCTAAGAGGCACCCTCACCCCTCAACCTTTGTACTGTCCATTCTCCAACCCACACAGCAGCGATATAATCGAATTTTGATGTTTCCCCCGTACTCTGTATAGGTTTTATTTCGATACTCGATGACCGGAAATTTCCTCTCTGGACTTCAAGTTTCGGACATTTTATTTGTGTTTTCTGCCTTCCTTTATATCACAGGCTAGCAAAATGGCTTAATAAGCGGGAAATTCTCAGTAGCAAAGAGTTTTCACAAGCTACACATTCCTTTCCCTGTTTACAAATGGAGGTACTGTATTTTCACCAAAGGATGACGTTGTCGAACGATTCGGTGGAGTGATTAAGTCAGCCTGAGCTTGGCCTCTGTCTCGCATTCAACTGAATGATGCAGTCTTTCCTTCTACTGTCTTACACCCATTTCAATTTTCGCTATTACGAAACATCCCATGTTAACAAAGTATGTGCTTGGTGGGATAATAGGCTGGTATCCACATGTCGTTCCGCAGCTTCCTGCGTCGAGACAATGTGACCGGCCGGTACCTCATACCCCCCAGGCCAGAGGTTCCCTGCGTCCGCCGTATGGCCCTCGAGGCGACCTATCTATCTCGCCCATAGCACGTGGGTCGTTGGCCGCGCGTATAGCTGAGCTCCATTTATAACTCGCGGATTGGCCCATTTCTGGCTTTCCTCTTCCGCTGTGCCGCCGTCTTCTGACGTCGGACGCTGGCTTCCTTTTTTCTGATCGAATCTCGTTTGCCGCCGTCGCCGGCCGAAAGCGTTTGTCTTGTCGGATCTGGGCCGGTAGCGAACGCCGGGAGCTGTCCGTCCCTTTTATAGAGCGCAATGGAGGGCAGGCAATTCATCACGAACACAAATCTCTGTGTATATCTGTCATCAATAATCAGGAGAGTAAAATAAATCAAACACGCGTCGCAATTAAGAGTTATGCGCGATCTGTACTCGCTTTGCTATTGTATGCAGACGTACGGAACTCCGTATTTTTGCAGCCATTGTAAAGAAAGAGAGTATCCCTCATCGTACAGTGTAGTTGTAATGAAACTTTCGCTACTTGAGCCAGTCCAGACGGCAAATATTTACCATTGGTTAGATGCATTTTTTTTCAAGCTGTATATGACTACTAGAGCCTGCCATCATATTACTTTACGCAGGCCGTAGTCTTCCACACAGACTTCTCAGCAAGTACCCAAGGCCACCAACGAGCAGCAAAAGTATGTTACGCAGTTGGGGCCATGGCACTGTTCCCCATGTAGCAGCTCGTGGAATTCTTTGGTCTGCACTTTGGTTTTATCCTTTATTTACTTACACCAGTCACAGCTATTTTTTAAAGGAAACTACAGGAATTTGGAAGCAGGAAATTATAAATTTATGGTAAAATTTGAGAACAGAATAAGCGAAGACAGAAAGGAGTACATGTAGATATACTTTCACCAACGCCACCTGTGGAAGGAGACTTGGTACTGAACTTCCGCCGGCCACTGTAGCCGAGCGGTTCTAGGCGCTTAAGTCTGGAACCGCGCTGCTGCTACAGTCGCAGGGTCGAATTCTGCCTCGGGCATGGATGTGTGTGATGCCCTTATGTTAGTTAGGTTTAAGTAGTTCTAAGTCTAGGGGACTGATGACCTCAGATGTTAAGTCCCATACTGCTCAGAGCCATTTAAACTATCTGAACTGAACTTCCAAGTCTGTCGTCCACATCTTAGTAATCATCCACATGATCATCTCTGTTCGAGAAACCTCGATTTTTTCAGTTCACGTGGATCAAATCTGTCTCGATGTTGTTCGCCAGAGTGCTGTGTGAGTTGATGTTTGCTAGCGTGCGTAACAACTACTAGCTTAGCTAGTAAACAAAATGTGCATGGCTTTGGAACAATGTAATCTAATGAAGTTACATGTACTCTAATTAAATTATATACACAGATATGGGCAGCTGCAGGAGAAATTGCAATCTATTATAAATCTTGTATAAACGTTTTTGTAGAATAAAACTAGAACTATTTTAAGTAGTGGAAATATTAATTTTGTATAAGTGCGTCACATGCATGACTGTTTCTGCTGTGTATTTACACTGTTTGATTTTTCTTGCTTACTTTATATAGAATTTGTATTACATCCATTTTATTATATTTACAGTGATGTGTTCATTTATGCAACTACTTAACAATGTTGGGTACAGATTTAACGTGGATTCTACAACAATATCTGTCAACGGACTATTCTAACTAATCGTACTTTCCATTATATTCACTCATAAGAAGATGTAAATTGCAGATTGATTAATTTTAGCCGGCCGCGGTGGTTTAGCTGTTCTGGCGCTGCAGTCCGGAACCGCGGGACTGCTACGGTCGCAGGTTCGAATCCTGCCTCGGGCATGGGTGTGTGTTATGTCCTTAGGTTAGTTAGGTTTAAGTAGTTCTAAGTTCTAGAGCACTTATGACCTAAGATGTTGAGTCCCATAGTGCTCAGAGCCATTTGAACCATTTGATTAATTTTACGTGAATAGTTGTGCATGCTTAACGTGTTTTATGTTATGCTTATTTTGCGTGTCTATGTTATGTCAGGATTGTCACTGTCACTCGTGTTATCGTCAGTACTGGAACTACTCGAGCTATCTATGTCAGCATGCCTTCGTGTTCTGCGCCTTCTGTATTGATGAGTCTGTCTGCATATGTCATGTTCTGCTTTTGAGATGCTGTTGGCGACTACGTTCAACTGTGTCCATGTATCTGGGTTCCTGAGTGCATCGTATAGAGTTGTTTCCGTTGTGTGTTCTATGTTCTTAAGTAAGTGCCTGTATCTAATGCACTTCGAAAGGCAGTTTTCTGGAGAACCAACGCTCCCGCATGTGCAACCATGTGATTACCCAACCTTGTAGGAATGATGTTCGCACTGTACGCTGCAGGATTTGCGCTGGTAGCAGTGTTAGTGTCGTGACTTGCCGTTAGGCACCGCTACTGGTACGTCATCAGTGCGCATTAGGGTTTCAGACAGTGAACAAAGGTCTGGACAAGATAACACATTAAGCGAATACGTAGAGGTCCTCTCTACGCACTGAGATTCGAGATGGAATTGGGAAGTTCGAATTAACGGGCGATTTGCAAACTGCTGCTGGGAGAGGCGATGTCCAACTGCACCACAAATTGCTGAAGTGACTGTTGCCATGACTGAGAATGCTGGATACTATGTGCGCTCTTCATGCAGTGCACTAGCCGTCACTACAGCAGAACGTTCCATGGTCTACATCTACATCCATACTCCGCAAGCCACCTGACGGTGTGTGGCGGAGGGTACCTTCAGTACCTCTATCGGTTCTCCCTTCTATTCCAGTCTCGTATTGTTCGTGGAAGGAAGGATTGTCGGTATGCCTCTGTGTGGGCTCTAATCTCTCTGATTTTATCCTCATGGTCTCTTCGCGAGATATACGTAGGAGGGAGCAATATACTGCTTGACTCTTCGGTGAAGGTATGTTCTCGAAACTTTGACAAAAGCCCGTACCGAGCTACTGAGCGTCTCTCCTGCAGAGTCTTCCACTGGAGTTTATCTATCATCTCCGTAACGCTTTCGCGATTACTAAATGATCCTGTAACGAAGCGCGCTGCTCTCCGTTGGATCTTCTCTATGTCTTGTATCAACCCTATCTGGTACGGATCCCACACTGCTGAGCAGTATTCAAGCAGTGGGCGAACAAGCGTACTGTAACCTACTTCCTTTGTTTTCGGATTGCATTTCCTTAGGATTCTTCCAATGAATCTCAGTCTGGCATCTGCTTTACCGACAATCAACATTATATGATCATTCCATTTTAAATCACTCCTAATGCGTACTCCCAGATAATTTATGGTATTAACTGCTTCCAGTTGCTGACCTGCTATTTTGTAGCTAAATGATAAAGGATCTATCTTTCTGTGTATTCGCAGCACATTACACTTATCTACATTGAGATTCAGTTGCCATTCCCTGCACCATGCGTCAATTCGCTGCAGATCCTCCTGCATTTCAGTACAATTTTCCATTGTTACAACCACTCGATACACCACAGCATCATCTGCAAAAAGCCTCAGTGAACTTCCGATGTCATCCACCAGGTCATTTATGTATATATTTGAAACTGCTGCACACAGTTGTATAATGTTATCTGTACTGCAGTTCCATACAGATCGTGCATACAGATGATAGTTACGTTGACGAATGTTTGTATCCTGTAATGTCAACGTGATAAGCAGTTTGGAGATTAAAATGTGTGTTTCAATGGTTTATTCGTTATTGCTCTTCTGCCTGTCCTTACAAACGTTTCCATAAAGTTTCATTGTCCTACGAGCACTCGTTTTCCATGAGGGCACTCTCAAGGTAGCGAAAGATTAATTATAATCACTGTAGATTACGTGGTTAGTAATAAGAGAGAAATTAAGATGAAATCAGCACTTCGCAACAGCAATACTGGAGATACAAGTCATTTTCCATATTATCTATTCAACACGCGCTGTCACACATAATTGAATTTCATATTCTCGTGCACAACTATATAACAGACTGCCAGTGGATATCCGAATTTGAAAACACACAGATATTCGAAAAAGCAGCAAAAAAGTAACTCAGTAGCCTATCGTTCTACAAGCTATCAGAATAATTGGACTCAGCAATGTAAATTCCATACCGGTCTAAAATTTTTGGTAGATAGCTATTGAGTTTTCCAGTATGTACCTAGCTGTGTAAAGTTTTATAAAGGTTTGTTTGAAGCACCAGATAAATACAGCAATTTCGTAGTATGGGTGAGGACCGATGGCATTTTCAGCGTACCTGCTTTCCTCCTAACATACATCTTTATACTAATTACGAGAATTATCGGTTAGAGTAGATTAGCGCTTGTCATAATTTGTTGTCAGTATACTTTACGTAAGCACCCAGCTGTGGTTGATTCAGCCTATTATTGCATGAGTTCATTCTTTCCCCATCTCGATGGGCTCTCCTTCATAATGGTACTTACGGAACAAGATGCGTGAATGAATATGATTTCTTCACGTTGTCTTCGTGTCTGGGAGAGCGAGACGAATGGGTGCATAACGCCCTAATGCGGAGGATGCGGATTTGCATCACACGCCACAATAATAAACGGAAGCCTATTTGTTTTTGAGTGACAGTGACGGTAGATGCAGATTTGACTCGAAGCCACCAACGCCCTTGAAGCTACAAACGCTCATGATTCGTACTTCAGTTGTTTGCGCCTTTGTTCATGACTCACACACGGTAAGTTGTCACCGTTATTTGGACCACTGTAGCTAGATACATAGGTAAGTTCAGGTCTGAAAATTGATTATTCGTTCTATAATATCTGTGATATGACGCAAATCACATTTGAATGTAACAAATTAGTTGCACGTGCAAGTGAATTCGAAAATATTGTTTGAGTAAAATAAGCGTAATCAGACGTCTGTATGCCTTTGTGGACGCATGCTAGAGATGAGCTCATATAAAGTGAAATCAAATGTTTCAGCTCATACGTAGTACCAAAGTCCGTCAATGGCAGATCGTGTTTGTTGTTTATATAGACACTTCAATTTGTTACAAGTTCCAAATAATTCATACGGTTTTGACTGATTACATTTTTATTGCGATGTTGAAATTCCACAGTTTTCACTTTATTAATGGTGAATCCTCGATGCTTTATGCTCCACCAAATACAAGTGGAGATTTAAGAGTTAGTCTGACCCGTGGCGTGGGACTTTGACAATTTGAATATTCCCGTAATAAAGAAAGCGGTCTACTAGAATTCAAATCCATCATAATAGGTAATTATTTGAAATGTGTATTACCAGGTATTTTTTATTTTTATAAATCCTATCAATCTGTCGTCAAAACGTTATACAAATCTTTTACTGAATTAAATGATGTAAGTATTCACTTTGTCAGGTGCCTGTTGGAAATACGTGACATACCCAATTATAACTGACAGGCATAACACATCTTTGATGTGGTCTTATGTGCTTTATAACGCTTCGTTACTGGTTTTTGATTCTTTACTTGAAGCAAAAATTTATTCCAGTATTACGGCATTAAAAGTCCTCTTGCGCACAGTAAATAGTCTAATCTTGTCTTCACGATCCCCATTACGCGAATATGTAGGGAGCAATAATACATTTCTGATTCTTGACACTGTTTTAGTACTTGAACTTGGTTAAAAAGTCTCTCTCAGGATAATTGGGACTTACCTTCAGTCGATTGGCAGTTCAGGTATACAGCGCTTCTGTAACACTCCTCTATGCGCCAAACAAAGCTGTGATCATACGTCTGCTCACATTTTTTTATTCCCTATTCGGTATTATAGAATGTGACGTATGAGTATTCGGTAAGCATTCTCCTTTGTAGATTGACTGCTTTTCCGCAACGTTCCATCATTGCAGCATAGTGCCAACATGCATAATTACGACTCACTCCATGATATAGTTCTATATGATTTTTAAACAGATTTTTTAAAAATGTGTTGGCGAAATACTTTCCTAATTTATTTGTTAGCTAGTCATAGAAAGTTACATTTATCATGCTGAAAAGTCGATGGTATCATATTACCCAAATATTTCTCTCATACTGTCGGAAACACACCCTCTCCCTCTTTCCCCGACTACAACTGAAGGGGAGGACCATAGAATAACTGAATTCCCAGTCACACAGACAAAACAGCTTTATCAAAAATTCCAAACATCATTCCAGGAAGTGGAAAGGGAATAAACACATATTTCGTGGACTGCATACAAGTTTGCTGTGAAAAACATGACTTGTAAGATCTATATTATTTAAAAGAAATTACAGCTCTGACAGATTACAGAATCCAAGATCTGGAGCTCCTGGAGAGATGTAACCGAGTGAGGTGGCGCAGCGGTCAGCACACTGGACTCCCATTCGGGAGGAAAACGGTCCAAATCCGCTTCCAACCATCCTGATTCAAGCTTCCGTGATTTCCATAAATCACTCCAGACAAAGGCCGGGATGATTCCTTTGAAAGGACGCGGCCTATATCATTGCACCTTCTTGAAATAATCCGAGGTCGTTCCCTGCCCCCTGATGACCTCGATGTCGACAAAACATTAAACTCTAAACTTTCTTCTTTCCTCTCTTTCTTCTGTCTTTCCTTCTTTCTGAGCGCCTAAGTTCTCGGTACAAGACTTTCAACAAGACGAAAGACACTGCATGGACAAGCACGATACGTTGTGTGATACCACTTTACGGGTAGGTTTTCTTCTTTGGCACATATCAGCGAGTTTCGTTTACAGTCTAGGTGTATTTTGTCAATACGAAATGCAGAAAGGTTCTCGCCGTGCAAACTAAACCATAATTTAGGTTAAATGTTCCATAAAGTACGTATAAATGAAGTGAATTTTTTAAATTTTTTTCTGTTTTAGTTTTCATGCAGCAAAAACCTTTCTTGTACACTCTTGAGGAAGAGAAGCTCAGCCATAAACGATGTACCATCTGGTGATGAAAACGTGGATTAGGATCAGTGACGGACAATGCGTTCACTATATGGCTATGTATAATACAAACTTGCTTCTAACTGGAGCTCCACGTCTTCTACATTCATGGTCAGTACCTGCACTTGGAGTTAATATTGGCGCGACACCGGGACGATGAAACCAAGATACGTATACAGTAAACACTTTGGATTGTTCTTTCATCGATATTCAGGAATTAGTGGAGCAACCCACAGATTCGTACCACAAAAAGACCAGCCGTAGCTTCAGTAACACTACTTCCTGAAATTATTTAAAAAATGTTTTTATATACATATGCAACAACGTTAGTTATATTTTCTTATTTTATAAATATGTACAGTTCCTCTCACTGGAGATTCGAATTCTCCCTCGGGCATGGGTGTGTCTGTTGTTCTTAGCATAGGTTGGTTTAAGTTAGTTTAATTAGTGTGTAAATGTAGGGACCGATGACCTAAGCAATTTGGTCCCTTAGGAATTCACACACAATTCTTGGAATGTGTATAGTTATCTGTTCTAGAATTCGGTAGCATAAATTACTGCAAAGAGCTATTTCTTATTATGCAGATTACCGTCTACTATTCCTCTGATTTTTTCAGTTACAGATTTTAACGATAAAATAGTTTCTGGAGTCCTAAACATTAGGTCATGGGTATGTTGTGATAGCTGCAGTATGTCTGAATCAGAGCACCGCACAGCAGGACATCTTTATAGAGATCAGTGTAGCTTGCCATTATATCTTCACGTAAGTGAACATGCAAAGAGCTACACAAGATTTGGCTACGTATGTCATATTGTGATTGTGACGGTATAGTATTTACAGAAGATATATAGCGCTAGTAGGAAATTTTCTGTTACACATCCCCAAATTATTCTGTAAATATGTGGTAAATATTGACTCCCCGCTTGTGACGCTGTGGACGTAACAGCTTCTTTAAACTTGGATAAACTTCATTAACTTTGTAGCAGCAAACTTGATTTTGTTTCTGGATACAAGTCTATTGGCCATTAGCATTCTGGCAATCTAATTTTCCGTACAGTTTTCTAAAAGAATGCTTTGTTCGTTTTACACAAGAAGTCAAATGTATACGGATGTCATAGTACTAACATTACTAGCGACGCAGTAGTACCTTGTCAACGTGTTGGTTGCTTCAGAAGACTGACATTTACTGTTGTCATAATTAACGGCTCGGACTTAGCAGTAAAACAGACACTATTGTTGGGGTTAATATATATTGGCCCCCTCTTACATGGTATATCTCCGACAAGAAGAAATAATCTAAGTCAGTGTCACAAACGCGATGTGAGGGAACTTGACAGATCTTTTCATCCGCTATCACTTTGTAATGGTTCCCTAAGTTTGTCTTAGTGGAAAAAGTAGTTTTCCACCCATGTATTAAACTGAAACTCTATCTGCATGATTCTGCTTTTTGAGGGACATGAATAGAAATCGCCACGTTACGGGTCCTGATTACTCGTATGTATCTGACTGCGTTTTACTGTAGTTCCGCCGCTCTGGGGAGGCTCCCATAATTTAATTTAATTTATAGTTTAAATTACAAAGAATAAACAGCTATCCTAACCTGTAAGTGTCGACTGATCATCGTTTCAAAGTGTCAGTCTAAAGTAAATATAAAAACTAGAAGCACATTTGGTTATTTTTGTTTTGTAGGCAGTAGGGTTTGGTGCAATGTATATTTCTTTGCCTAACATTTCACCCTCCAAAGCTGGAGACACTTGATGATTGGAAGACTAAACATTATGCCCGTAAAACAAATATCACAAAGTATGCAAACACCGGGCGACAAATTCTGTGTTGTACGAGTGAAATTAACGACGCACTCTTCCAATTAGTTCACCAAAACTCTTTACAGTATAAATGCTGAATATATATAAAATAGTGATATATTTTTCCATAAATTTACGAATATTGCGCCTGTTTGTAGTACCTATGAAATCTCTTTTTTGGAGTATGAAGCAATATGTCAATGCGGCGTTAGACTGATGCAACCAAAATTGTTCAAATCAGTTATAATACGAAGCAACGATTGACCGTATAACAACGCAACATTAATTTCCTTTATTCGAATACCGCTGGCTGCGGTTGTTGCCTTATCGAAAGCCTTGCACCTTGCTTCACGTTCTCTCTCGCACCCACTGCATTTTTCGAGGTACTCACCCGTCTTTGATGCGATTCTGGATGACAGGTATTCTATGTCCACCGTTAATATAAAATTTACTTTATTTCACACTGTAATAAAAGAACTTTTCTCGAAAATGTCCTTTTTGCTGTCAGCAACGAATCCATTTCTGATATATCTCCCCACTGTTTAAATTAATATATCATGGAAAATAATAATAATTTCGTGTGGCTCAATGGCCTGATGCAAGTCTTCTTTCAATTAGGTGCCACTACGTTGCCTTGCGTGTTCCTCACCAACCCCAGCTGTCCAACCGGCAGTTTAACGTGGAATGCTTTTCTGCGAAATCTCCACATCACTGAGAGGAGAAGGCTAGGTTAAAGGAAGACTGAGGAATCAGTGGACCGACCG
Organism: Schistocerca cancellata; assembly: GCF_023864275.1. NCBI lineage: Eukaryota > Metazoa > Arthropoda > Insecta > Orthoptera > Acrididae > Schistocerca > Schistocerca cancellata. Next base: position 150,037,521 of record NC_064633.1, read on the forward strand.
GGAACCTGTCCCAGTGTAAGTCCATTTCAAGGTTTTACCGCTAGACCACCAAAGGAAGTACATGTAACCTGTTGGCTATAACTTGGCCGTGACTAACAGCCAACAACATCTACGACTACATCTACATTTATACTCCGCAAGCCACCCAACGGCGTGTGGTGGAGGGCACTTTACGTGCCACTGTCAGTACATCCCTTTCCTGCTCCAGTCACGTATGAATCGCGGGAAGAACGACTACCGGAAAGCGTCCGAGCGCGCTCGAATGCCTCTAATTTTACAGTCGTGATCTCCTCGGGAGGTATAAGTAGGGTGAAGCAATGTATTCGATACATCATCCAGAAACGCACCCTCTCGAAACCTGGACAACAAGCTACATCTCGATGCAGAGCGCCTCTCTTGCAGAGTCTTCCACTTGAGTTTGCTAAACATTTCTGTAACGCTATCACGCTTTCCAAATAACCCTGTGATGAAACGCGCCGATCTTTCTTTGATATTCTCTATCTCCTCTGTCAACCCGACCTGTACGGATCCCACACTGATGACCAATACTCAAGTATAGGTCGAACGAGTGTTTTGTAAGCCACCTCCTTTGTTGATGGACTACATTTTCTAAGGACTCTTCCAATGAATCTCAACTTGGCACCCATCTTACCAACAATTAATTTTATATGATCATTCCACTTCAAATCGTTCCGCACGCATACTCCCAGATATTTTACAGAAGTAACTGCCACCAGTGTTTGTTCCGCTATCATATAATCATACAATAAAGGATCCTTCTTTCTATGTATTCGCAATACATTACATTTGTCTATGTTAAGGGTCAATTGCCACTCCCTGCACCAAGTGCCTATCCGCTGCAGATCTTCCTGCATTACGCTACAATTTTCTAATGCTGCAACTTCTCTGTATACTACAACATCATCCGCGAAAAGCCTCATGGAACTTCCGACACTATCTACTAGGTCATTTATATATATTGTGAAAAGCAATGGTCCCATAACACTCCCCTGTTTCACGCCAGATGTTACTTTAACGTCTGTAGACGTCTCTCCATTGAGAACAACATGCTGTGTTCTGTTTGCTAAAAACTCTTCAATCCAGCCACACAGCTGGTCTGATGTTCCGTAGGCTCTTACTTTATCAGGCGACAGTGCGGAACTGTATCGAACCCCTTCCGGAAGTCAAGGAAAATGGCATCTACCTGGGAGCCTGTATCTAATATGTTCTGGGTCTCATAAACAAATAAAGCGAGTTGGGTCTCACACGATTACTGTTTCCGGAATCCATGTTGATTCCAACAGAGTAGATTCTGGGTTTCAAAAAACGACATGATACTCGAGCAAAAAACATGTTCTAAAATTCTACAACAGATCGATGTCAGAGATATAGGTCTATCGTTTTGCGCATCTGCTCGACGACCCTTCCTGAAGACTGGGGCTACCTGTGCTCTTTTCCAATCATTTGGAACCTTCCGTTCCTCTTGAGACTTGCGGTACATGGCTGTTAGAAGGGGGGCAAGTTCTTTCACGTACTCTGTGTAGATTCGCATTGTTATCCCGATCAGGTCCTGTGGAGTTTCCTCTGTTGAGTGATTTCAGTATCTTTTCTATTCCTTGGACACTTATTTCAATGTCAGCCATTTTTTCGTTTGTGCGAGGATTTAGAGAAGGAACTGCAGTGCGGTCTTCCTCTGTGAAACAGCTTTGGAAAAATGTGTTTAGTATTTCAGCTTTAAGCGTGCCATTCTCTGTTTCAGTGTCATCATCATCCCGGTGTGTCTGGATATGCTGTTTCGAGCTACTTACTGATTTAACTTAAGACCAAAACTTCTTAGGATTTTCTGTCAAGTCGGTACATAACATTTTACTTTTGAAGTCAGTGAACGCTTCACGCATAGCCCTCCTTACGCTCCCTTTGAAATCGTTTAGATTCTGTTTGTCTGAGAGGTTATGGTAGTGTTTGAACTTGCAGTGAATGTCTCTTTGCTTTCGCAGTAGTTTCCTAACTTTGTTGTTGAACCACGGTGGATTTTTCCCGTCCCTCACAGTTTTACTGGGCACGTACCTGTCTAAAACGCATTTTACGATTGCCTTGAACTTTTACCATAAACCCTCAACATTGTCAGTTTCGGAACAGAAATTTCCATTTTGATCTGTTTGGTAGTCTGTAATCTGCCTTCTATTACTCTTGCTAAACAGATAAATCTTCCTCCCTTTATTTATATTCGTATTTACTTCCATGTTCAGGGATGCTGCAACGGCCTTATTATCTCTGATTCCCAGTTCCGCGCTTACAGAGTCGAAGAGTACGGGTCTCTTTGTTATTAGTTGGTCCAAGATGTTATCTCCACGAGTCGGTTCTCTGTTTAATTGCTCGAGGTAATTTTCGGACAGTGCATTCAGTATAATGTCACTCGATGCTCTGTCCCTACCACCCGTCCTAAACATCTGAGTGTTCCAGTCTATATCTTGTAAATTGAGATCTCCACTTAAGTCTATAACATGCTGAGAAAATTTATGTGAAATGTATTCCACATTTTCTCTCAGTTGTTCTGCCACTAATGTTGCTGAGTCGGGAGGTCGATAAAAGGAGCCAATTATTACCTAGCTCGGTTGTTGAGTGTAACCTCCACCCATAATAATTCACAGGAACTATCCACTTCTACTTCACTACAGGATAAACTACTACTAACAGCGACAAACACGCCACCACCGGTTGCATGCAATCTATCCTTTCTAAACACCGTCTGTGCCTTTGTAAAAATATCGGCAGTATTTATCTCTGGCTTCAGCGAGCTTTCCGTACCTATAACGATTTCAGCTTCGGTGCTTTCTATCAGAGCTTTACCAACGGAGCTTCGACCTAAAAAACTTCCCAGTCCACGCAACACAACCCCTGCTACCCGTGTAGCATTCCTTCTTACACATGCATCACCTTAGTTTTCTTTTTAACTGATCAGATAACACTCTTGATCCTGATCTAATTTCATTTTATAACCATTAAGTGGAGGTACCGATGAAATTTCCGGTCATAAAATAATCCCAGCGGGCTGAAAATTTCGTTCATAACATTTCTTGGCATGTTGAATTCAGTGGGTGAATCCAATTTGCTCACCTAAGTTTTTGTTCACTTTTAAATCTTTGAGTTTTGAAAAAATCGTTTTTTCAAACCTATACGTGTAGCTGATGGTTATCATGGAATGTATTCACAAAAATGTTTAGGCCAAAACTGTTTAAAGTAGACGAAAGAATAGCATATTTTATTGCGGCCACTTTGATTTTTTCAAAAAAAGTTGAAGTATGGTCAGTTTTGTATCGCTAGATGTATATTTATAGTACAGAAATTTAATTGAAATATTAATGTTATATGAAATGTCTATATACGTGCAAAAAATGTACGTATATACGTATTCGAGCTTGCATATGTGCCTAATCCACATGTACAGCCGAAATCGGCGTAAATATATAAGTTTTAACTGCTGGAAAGTAAATATTTATAGAGGGTTCTGGTCCAGGATGGGTCGCAGTAGTTATGAGGTTCATAGGGCGAACAGATGATCAATATTCGAACACAATCCAGATATTTCACATTACATTATTCGTTCCCCGATAGAAACACACACACACACACGCACGCACTCGCGGTAACGTAACTGCAGTCTTCCAACTCTAACCCGACGAGGAAGGCCGGCGGTTGATGACAGCATGACGCCTGACAACCATAAAAGACCCACTTCTATTCCACGTGGCCAGCTACTCCTGTGCCCGACGCCCCTTCGTGTGGACGAAGCAGAGACGGGAATATGTGGTTAACATGTGAACTGAAAGTAAAGAATACATTTTTCATACGTGTCAAGACTTCTTTCATTTGTTTTTCTTTGAGACTAGGCCGAACATTGTATAATGTCGTGGTAATTCTATTTCACGCTGAAGTCCTGTCATCTATTATAGATAAAGAATTTTTATAATTGATTTACACTTTTGGTATGTATATAAGGTTAGAAAGGTTAATAAACTTCAATTTGTTTGAAAAAATCAAAATGGCAGAAACGAAAAAATACTACCACTCCGTCAATTTAAAAAAATTTTCGCTTAGAACATTTTCGTGAATACATTCCATGATGACCAACCACTCCAGGTACGGATTTGAAAAAAATATTGATTATTTCAACAATCTAAATTGAAAAGCGATGAAAAATGTTTATTTAGCAAGCTAGATCTTCCCACTGAATTCAGTAGCCCAAAATATGTTATAAAACAAACTTTCAGTCCCTTGTGACTTTTTTGCTACTGAGTTGAAATTTCACCGGTACCTTCCCTTAAGAAAGTTTGCCCTCACAGATGATAGGTGAAGTAAAATACAAATAGTTATTGAGCACCCACTGTTCATCAGTGATCAATAATTTTGGTAGTTATTCCGCGTCAGTTGCATTAAATTCAGCTACTGTCATCTGTGTCAACAAATTACAAGTATTATGTACGTATCAGCGTTGGAAGATGTACGCTTCAAAGGCGATTTTTTCGAGTTTTCTTGAGAACCGCTTCATACCGTTTTAGGAAATTATTGTTCAGGAACTGAGCCACAAATCTTATTCGTATTAAAAAAATCGAAGGCGTCTGTCAAGGATGGTTTTTCACCATATGGTCACTGTACTGTGATAATTGGCCACTAGCTTGAACAAAATAACGGGGAACTGAAAAGTCACCCGCTTTTAAGGTTGAAGACGTCCGTGTCACGTAAAAGGACTCGTGAACAGTTAATCCTTCAGTGACCTCGATAAAGGATGCTCAGGTTCGAAGAAGTAGCAGAAGTGTCACTTGAAACCGAAATTTTAAACTTTCCATTCACATTATGTAGCTGCAAGACTTCATATGTGTACATGTCTTTTTATCTGATAGATGATTCTGTAAAATGATTCTTCAAGGCGTAATACTTACCTTCAAGCCAAACACCTGTTTAGGGAAATACATTCCCGTTTGATTGCTAAAGTGTTTGTTTAACTAGACAAAGAACTATCCTGACCTGCATTAATCATATATATTTTCTTTTTTTTCAGGTAGGTACATTTCTTTTTCTTTCGACGCCGGAGTCCTTAATATCGCAGAAAACGAAAATCGGTAAGTACCCTGCGAATGCAACGTCATAGTCTAAACTAAATAAATTGCTCTTGCAGTCTGCTGTTCAATGCAGTCTGTTCATTTCTGTCTGCAGGATATTGTTTGTAACATTTTCGGCCTTATATTTGATTTCACTTGCCTTATTCGCTGATCCCTGGAAAGCATACTATTCTTCGCATTCTTAAGCAGTTCATGAAAATATGTGATTACGGTGTACGCTTTGAATAAGGCTTGTTATGTAAACGACACCAATCTAATGGTGAAGCATTTAATCGATGAACTGCTTCGTACTTGCGGATATGTACACTGCTGGAAAGAAAATGGAATACCCTCAGCGACAAGGGCGTTTTATTATGAAGTGTGTTGTAAGTGACGTGCACTAAAGTATCTTTTATCGAATGAGTGGCGCCCTGATCTAGATCCAGATGGTTAAAAGAGCCACATGTAAATGGAAATGCTGTCTGACATTAAAATCGAAGTAAAGGATTGGTCGCCACCAACTCTAGCCTCAAGACAAACAAGAGGTTCGACTTGGAAAATTAATTAATTTAGTCTTAAGAAAAAAACTCATAAAAGAACATTCATTGCAGTGTCACTCATTAAAATGGGATGTAATTATTAATATGGTCCACTGATTGTTCACATGAATCAAATATTAAAATGAAGTAAAAAGTGTGTGAACACTGTGAATAAGAGCAGCTTGCAGCAACATCCCTGAAAAAAAGATCTGTTCTAAAGAATTTGTTTTAAGTAAACAAGGAACACTAATTATTGGACCTGTGTGCATGGAAACACTATGGATGGGCTAACAAGGAAACTAAGAGGTAAATGGCGTAGGTAAAGGAGATGTACCATTTGTACATTGGATAAGACTTGAAACATAGTTATTTGTTTCTTAAGACGTCGATATAAGAGATCTATATAACAGCTGTTGCCTGGTAACTACGTACGATTGCTTGTGAAACGCTATACGATTCACAAGAGAATCTCTTAATTTAGAATCGCGGTCGTAATTAGAGGGGGACGGGTACTTACATTCAGACCCACATCCACTCAAGAATAGCAAGGATGGCGCCAACACTAACAAGCAACGAAGCTAGGAGGTTTGTTCCGCAGTGTTGATGAATGACTAAAACAAAATAGGAAATCTGAATATCACGGTTGCATTTAAAGTTGAATCTCGGTTTGGAGAAACCGTCTCAACGAGGGCCACACATACTCGACATGAAATCACAAACCATAAATACAACTGAATAATCCACACAGAATATATTTAATATTCCAAAACCAGAGCATTAAGGAAACTCTAGGACTGAGACAGAGGGCCACTGGAAAGTTAGGCTCACAGTTAACTCGTGTGGCCACGTGGTTGGCGGAAACACAATTTCTACATACCGTGGCCAAATTTTAGCAGCATTAAACCACGCAGCCGCGAACAATTAACATTTTACAGAAGTCATATTTGAATAGACAAAGGGTAATGGCATAGGGCCAGTAAACTCTGATTTAACCATCGTTGATAGTTTCCAACGGACATAAAGTAATGAAACGAAGAAAACTAACAAAGAGGCAAAAACTATCAAGATTTAAAAATGATTAGAATGTATACACACACACAGTCGCAGGCAGTCCGCCGCTCGTGGTCTCGCGGTAGCGTTCTCGCTTCCCGAGCACGGGGTCCCGGGTTCGATTCCCGGCGGGGTCAGGGATTTTCACCTGCCTCGAGATGACTGGGTGTTTGTGTTGTCCTCATCATTTCATCATCATCCAGGAAAGTGGCGAAATTGGACTGAGCAAAGGTTGGGAAATTGTACGGGCGCTGATAACCACGCAGTTGAGCGCCCCACAAACCAAACATCATCATCATCACAGTCGCAGGCACACAAACATTCACACTGAATCGAGGGCGCACTTCCTACGTGAGGTTGCTTCAACATATGCAACACCTTTGCGCTACGTTCCCGGACCAAAGTCTGCATTAGGAATCAAACTTAAGTCTGCAAAAGCCTAGCATTCCTTGCTGCGATGCAGTAAAACAATCGTTATAATACAGGACGCGAGTCCAAAAGCTAAAAGCTCCCCTCTCGCTATGAGACAACGCGCCACGCAGTTAAATCTACTCACCCTTCTTCGAAAAGACCTCTGCAGCAGGCCCTCGGATAGCTAGAAGCAGACTGCCCATCCCACACTAAAACTTCTCCCACGCGACCCCATGGCCAGGAAAGCCCAGAGATGAGGTTTCAGCCACTAACCTAACACCGGTAACTTTCACAAAAAGGGAACAAACCTCTTCGCCTACCTGAAAACTACAAGGGTTGGCCATTCTGTAAGACTACTGCTGATTCTCTGCATCAGACTAAGCAGACGTACAGCAAAATGTAACACACCCACAGTCATTCACTCACAAATGCCAGAGAGTATTGGAATAGGAGAACAAGGGAGAAACATTTTATGGAATCATAGTCGTGATTTGGGTTACATATAAAAATACTGAAAAATTATAATGGTGTTAAAGACGCATTTGCAAGTCTGAAAAGAACCAACATAAAAACCATATGATGCTTGCTAATTGTAGAAATAAATAGGCTACGGCTAGGTTGAATCACAACTCAGTCTTCTCTGGTACGAGTTTAGCAACGAAAACACCCGAATTGTTCTGTAGGATGCACTGGAAAGCAAATAAAATGATAATGAAAGGGGACTATAGGACCCTTTAAACAGTATGACAGTTAGTTCAGTTCTAGGAGTATATGACAAAAAAATCAGCCCATATGATACAGGCATGTCACAATAAAGGGTGCCCTAACACTGGCATCAATACGGAGTGTATCCGCCTCTACCGGCAACGCAGACGTGTATTGTAGCATGAAAACAACCGGAAAGTTTCCGAATAGCATCCTTTGATAGGTAGTTATAAGCAGCTGGACCTTTTTGATGCAATACACCAATGATTCTCTGGAGAACGAGTACGTTCTCGATTCAACATGTCATGTACAAGTTAAAGTGGCCACAGATCTGGTGATCTAGCTCACTAGGGCAGTTGTACACCATGAGAACACGTTGCGTCGCTGCAAACGTATGTGGTGGTACATTGTACTCCTGAACAGGTACATCGCCTTGTCGAAGAGATACCAGTAGCACGGGGATAAGAACCTGTGGAATGTTGCCGTCATTTTACAATGCACAAACACTAAACACTTGTAATTTTTCCTCCAATTTACGTAATTCTGTAGCTCTCAATTCGTTCGAGCAATCAATCATTCATGACAGGAAACACAGACATAGCTCAGTCACTCAAAATAATTCTGAAATTTTACTTGTTAGAAGGAAATCAGGCGATGATTCTTCTTCTCTGCAGGCTCGTGCTTTGCGGCAGTCTGCTAATCTGTACAAATAAAATGCCTCGCAATTTTGGGAGCGTTGTATAATCAGTCGGGAAACCTCAGATCAAGCGGATATTTGGCTTTGATGAAGTTTAGCCTTCCGAAGAAGTAATGGAGCTCTTGGATTATTAAATGCAGGTTCGTATCCAGTCTTTCGGAAGTCCCTTCTGATTAACAACTACGCAATATATAGATAAATATCATTAATTCCAAATGTCACATACACACCTTTTTTGAAGGAGCAATATATATATAATATATATATAATATATATATATATATATATATATATATATATATATATATATATATATATATATATATTTCCATTTTAATCGTACAGTTCGTATCAGTTATCTTCTGTGATAAATCTCAATAATCAGATTACAGTTCTTCCAAACCAAGCTCAGGCTAATCGGCACGAAGACAATCTCGGAAGCTCCCTTTTTTTTATTTTTTTTATTTTTTTTAACAACCACCAGAGAGAGTACTACAAAGAATACTTATGCGCTCATGGCATAGCTATTGTATGAAACTATTTTGCGCATGGATTCTGCAAGTATGAAGATAGAAAATTTGTAAACGTCATTCAAGGGTAGAATTGTATCAGAATAATTCATCGAATATAAAGAGATATTACACACTAAATATGACAAATAGTTGTAACATAATCAAAAAATGGTTGAAATGGCTCTGAGCACTATGGGACTTAACATCTGAGGTCATCAGTCCCCTAGAACTTAGAGCTACTTAAATATAACTAACCTAAGGACATCACACACATCCATGCCCAAGGCACGATTCGAAACTGCGACTGTAGCGGTCGCGCGGTTCCAGACTGAAGCGCCTAGAACCGCTCGGCCACCAACGGCCGGCTGTAACATAATCCCCCACAACATGAAGCCTGCAGCTGGACCTGTTTCTTGCGGACGAATAGACTTCGGAATAGGCCGCTCACCAGGTCTGCGTCATATAGGTGCACTGCCACCACACGCAAGCACACACTGCTCTTACCACTGAAGGCAACAGAGTTCCATTTCATTCAAAATTCGACTCTACCACGAAGCCAGAGTAGCCATGGTTAGCGGTGTTATAGTGTCTGCCGTACCTTGCCAGAGGAACACGTAATCTCAGTCCTGCTGTAAACAGACGGTTCCCAATGAGCCTCGATGAGACATCGGGTGCAAATATGCCCATATTTCTTCCACGGATGAAGTTCGCTAGGCTACTGCTGTTTTCATACCGTGTCGATCTTGTACCTGTGTACTATAAGGACGTCCAAATTTTTGTTACGGGAATGGGGCTGTTAATAGCCACACATCACCACATATGCAGCAATCCATCTGTACGTCAATCCAGCTTCCCGCAGGTCCTACAATTGAATGAATGTTGCATACACTGTCTACCAGTAAACTCAGCACAATGAATGCCTGTGTGGTCGAAAATAAGGGTTCGCAGACAGGCTCCCAGACTGACGTCTGATCGCCGATGACCGTGAGAAATGAATCACTAACACTGCAATCCTTCAGTATGCGTATTCTATACCCTGGTGTCAGTGAGCACAGTGCTCGAAGATACTTCATTTCTTTCCGCCAGTGTTCTATTCAAATACACTCCTGGAAATTGAAATAAGAACACCGTGAATTCATTGTCCCAGGAAGGGGAAACTTTATTGACACATTCCTGGGGTCAGATACATCACATGATCACACTGACAGAACCACAGGCACATAGACACAGGCAACAGAGCATGCACAATGTCGGCACTAGTACAGTGTATATCCACCTTTCGCAGCAATGCAGGCTGCAATTCTCCCATGGAGACGATCGTAGAGATGCTGGATGTAGTCCTGTGGAACGGCTTGCCATGCCATTTCCACCTGGCGTCTCAGTTGGACCAGCGTTCGTGCTGGACGTGCAGACCGCGTGAGACGACGCTTCATCCAGTCCCAAACATGCTCAATGGGGGACAGATCCGGAGATCTTGCTGGCCAGGGTAGTTGACTTACACCTTCTAGAGTACGTTAGGTGGCACGGGATACATGCGGACGTGCATTGTCCTGTTGGAACAGCAAGTTCCCTTGCCGGTCTAGGAATGGTAGAACGATGGGTTCGATGACGGTTTGGATGTACCGTGCACTATTCAGTGTCCCCTCGACGATCACCAGTGGTGTACGGCCAGTGTAGGAGATCGCTCCCCACACCATGATGCCGGGTGTTGGCCCTGTGTGCCTCGGTCGTATGCAGTCCTGATTGTGGCGCTCACCTGCACGGCGCCAAACACGCATACTACCATCATTGGCACCAAGGCAGAAGCGACTCTCATCGCTGAAGACGACACGTCTCCATTCCTCCCTCCATTCACGCCTGTCGCGACACCACTGGAGGCGGGCTGCACGATGTTGGGGCGTGAGCGGAAGACGGCCTAACGGTGTGCGGGACCGTAGCCCAGCTTCTTGGAGACGGTTGCGAATCGTCCTCGCCAATACCCCAGGAACAACAGTGTCCCTAATTTGCTGGGAAGTGGCGGTGCGGTCCCCTACGGCACTGCGTAGGATCCTACGGTCTTGGCGTGCATCCGTGCGTCGCTGCGGTCCGGTCCCAGGTCGACGGGCACGTGCACCTTCCGCCGACCACTGGCGACAACATCGATGTACTGTGGAGACCTCACGCCCCACGTGTTGAGCAATTCGGCGGTACGTCCACCCGGCCTCCCGCATGCCCACTATACGCCCTCGCTCAAAGTCCGTCAACTGCACATACGGTTCACGTCCACTCTGTCGCGGCATGCTACCAGTGTTAAAGACTGCGATGGAGCTCCGTATGCCACGGCAAACTGGCTGACACTGACGGCGGCGGTGCACAAATGCTGCGCAGCTAGCGCCATTCGACGGCCAACACCGCGGTTCCTGGTGTGTCCGCTGTGCCGTGCGTGTGTCATTGCTTGTACAGCCCTCTCGCAGTGTCCGGAGCAAGTATGGTGGGTCTGACACACCGGTGTCAATGTGTTCTTTTTTCCATTTCCAGGAGTGTATGACTGTAGCCTTATTTCGACAATTATTGCATACATTTTACTTGCGATGACATCAAACGTCTTGTGCCCAGGCATCTATTCTCCGCTGGCGCTACTCAGCGTCCCCAAATGGTGACTACAGATTGGGCGCCTTATAAAGAGCTTGTCGACGATTAGACTCCATTCTTTTAACACCATACGCGCAGTCATTCGTTCCACTGATTTCGTGCGAGTATTTACAATATCCTCAATAATGCTTGATGGACCTTATCCATCACTAACTGAGAACTGCCTGGTCTTGATTTAGCTGTGGTTTTTCTGTCATGCTACCAACAGTAAATATGAGCAGCTTCAGAGGGGCTGAAATATCTCTGATGGATTTGTTACTCATGTACCACCCAGTGACACATTCGGAGTTGCTTAGCTCTACTGAACCGATCCATACTGCTGAAACTGCTTCCCTTCTCTCAACAGAATGTTCCCCAACTCCTGTTACACTGGCGGCTCCACCTCCCGAGATATGCATTGTGGTCAGTTCCGCATTACATAGTTTGTCTGGGTGTTTTTGATGACATAGCGTATATATGGAATATTGATAGTTAAAAATCAATGGCACCTGGTTTTTCCATTAGAGTAATTATACACTCTAAGGAAAAAAATTGCCCACCACAAAGGATTTATCTGAATGTGACCGACGTCTGTGTATGTGGTACACATATACAGACTTACAACTGCAGAAAAATTGAATGACCTTTTCAAAGAAAACAGCTTCACAATATGAGCGCTGGCCCACCTCCGGCTCTTATGCAAGTTGTTATTCGGCTTGGTATTGATTGAGAAAGTTGTTGCCTCTCCTTTTGTGGAATACTGCGCCACATCCTGTCCAACTGGCGCTTTAGATCGCCAAAACCCCGAGATCTCTCCCTGTTGAGCTCGTTAGAAGCATTATGGGCAGGGTCCTCCAACCAGCTCGCGATTCTGATGATCTAACGCGAAATCGGACAGAATTTGTCACTATACACCTCAAGAGAACATCCAGCAACTCATTCAGTCAATGCCAAGCCGAACAACTTGTCACATAAGTCCCACAGGTGGACCAAATCGTTATTTACTTGCTCAGTCTATGAACCTTCTTCTCTTGAGTAAATCATCCAATTTTTCTCAAATGATAATAATTTGTTTGTGTGTAGATGTATATCACAACTACCGATTTCCGTTCCATGCGAATAATACCTACATGATGCGTCGTACTCTTTAGGCTTAGAGGGGTTGGGTTGTTTGGGGAAGGAGACCAGACAGCGAGGTCATAGGTCTCATCGGATTAGTGAAGGATGGGGAAGGAAGTCGGCCGTGTCCTTTCAGAGCAACCATTCCGGCATTTGCCCGGAGTGATTTAGGGAAATCACGGAAAACCTAAATCAGGATGGCTGGGTGCGGGATCGAACCGCCGTCCTCCCGAATGCGAGTCCAGTGTCTAACCACTGCACCACCTCGCTCGGTCTCGTCTTAGAGTTCTAACAATACCACCACTTGCAAAGTAGGTTAGAAATCAGATTAATAATGTTGCTCACGCAGCATATGTTCACTTTATCGGGCAAAAACAAAGTTATTGACTGTGGACAGTATCGTCAGAATGGAAAGAATGAATACACTGTAAAAAAGTCATTAATTTTGGCACTTACCTTGAATGGATTCCCAGTTAGATTTCGTCGAAGTTGTCATGGCTCATCTTGTTGATTCTAGGGTGATTCCACTTTGACTGCTAGAAGGTGCAGATCTGTATTTTAGGAATGTTTGAAGACCTAACAAATGCGTTTTTCAGGAAATTCTTACTGGTCAAACAGTCCCAGATCAGAATAATTGTATGGAAGAAATAATTTTTGACTTGGTGATCACGATCCTAATTTTTATTAAACTTCTTGTAAATTAACATATACTTATTCCTAATTGCCACATAATCAAGAAAACAGTTTTATATCAATCTTCATATATTCAATTTCCACTTTACCCAAACACAAGACTTGACTGTTCTTTTACAAAGCGAAACAACTTAACTTCTGCAAAGTGAAACAAAGACTACTCTCTGTGCGTATTCGCGCCAAATCCGGTTACAAGTAAGTCAAAGATTACCACAGAAATTAATACACACAAGAACCATATCAGTGTAATATATCGGTACATTGGAGTACCTATACATTAATAAAACCAAATGTGAAAATTGTCACAAAAATACGTCTGTTACTTTGCACAAAAGTAGTACGAAACTACTGGTATCGAGAATTGGGGTTGGGGTGCCATAATAATCACGTAAATAAAGAACCATTACAGAGTGTACATGAATATTTGACTGAAATAAGCTTCCCAGTCAGTGAGAACTGTTTTAGAGAACCTTTAACGCCTCTACTATCGCAGCAATGAGTTTAGTCAAAGGAAGAGAAGACAGTTAGCTGACAGTAATACAGGCACTTGTGGAGTCAGACTGACGCGCTCTCTCGGCAAGTTTCTGGCAGCTGCGATGTTTGAAGAGTGAAAGCGGCCTAGTTAGTCCCGCGAACTCTGACCTGACAGGCGTGCGGTATGATGGGGGGGTGGGAAGGGGGGGGGAGGGATGACAGGGCAGCGCGGCGCACAGTGGCTGCGGTGTGCAGCAGGATTTCCGGTGGCCGGCAGCGCGGCTTCTGACGTCAGAGCGATGTTGTGGTGCGATCGACCAGCCGCGGCCGCTGGCGGCCAGATGAAACGCGGCGAGGCGCGGCGCCGACCGGATTCCGCAGCGGCGCCGCTCCACGTGTGCATACACCTGCTGTTTGCCCAGCGGCTCAACTCCAATATCCCGCATCCGCGGCGCGCGAGTTCTCAAGGTGCTTCTGGCGGAGAAGTTTGGTGCCAGAAACGCAGCCGGCAAGTCTCGTGACCGACTTCTTCCGGCACGACCGCCACAGAGAGACTTCTTTCACACAAAGTACACAAACTATGGAAGAGTGCCAGCGATAGTAAACATCTTACGAACACAGATAACAGCAGACCGGCAGAGATAGGGCGAGGTCGCCAAACGTGTTAGATAGGTTTCCAACAAATATCCATGACGATCGTCGTTAGTTGGGAAGTCGATAAGTATGGCAACAAATATCTGTACATAAAATTTTCTGATTGTGCTAGACCGTGTAATGGTCGCCTAGCCGTAGATATTTCTAATTGCTATAATCGCACTATTTCACTCCCATTTACGGAGCTTGTTAGCACTTGATGTTAGGTTGGCGCCATTAAAATGCATTGTGGTAATCGCTGCTGCTTGCCGGATCGCTGCTGTGTCTCGACGCTGATGCTAGCTCTAAATCTGGTTGTCTAGGGTTAAAAACATGAGGTCCCGTGTTTTTTATGTGCTTTTGATGAAAAGGAAAACGAGCGAAACAAACAAATATGTAAACACAAATATTTATTACTCTGGTGGCCATCTTAATTCCACTGTCCACCCAAGACCATGACACAACACAAAGTAGTACTTCCTTTACATGTTCTTTGCATTGTTTATCCACCTCAAACAATAACACACAAACACACTTTACCAAAGTGACATTCCGACTGCGCCCTCAACCCTTCTTGCTGCTTGCATTTATAACCTTGTCAAAGAACTACTAAAAAGAGATATAGTTTATAAGTCACATGTACATCTGTTATCATAATTTGTGCAGAGAAGTTATTAATTTACAGCAAGTGACATAATTTAACATGTTATTCAAATGACAGATAGATTTGTTGACTTGACAGAATAATTCTTTGTTACAAAAAGGCCGTTTTTTAGAAGTTTGTTAATTGACTTCTCTAATTTGCATAAATAAGTAAATAACATGAATTATTAAGAATTACATTGGTTTTCGCCTAAAATAGGATTAATTACGTGAAGCCGGCCGCGGTGGTCTAGCGGTTCTAGGCGCTTAGTCCGGAAACGCGTGACTGCTACGGTCGCAGGTTCGAATCCTGCCTCGGGCATGGATGTGTGTGATGTCCTTAGGTTAGTAAGGTTTAAGTAGTTCTAAGTTCTAGGGGACTGATGACCACAGATGTTAAGTCCCATAGTGCTCAGAGCCATTTGATTACGTGAATACTGAGTGAAAACGCTGCTAGTGAACAAATAGGTTTCACTGGGTGATTTTTATTTAAGGAGATCCAAAATACCTAAGTTGGCCACTATTTTGTGTACTTCATATTAATTATTTAAGATAAACTTAGTGTTTTTACACGATTACATTTGCTGTATCAGTGATCAAGTGATAATTTAATGGGTTGACTGTTTATAGAGACATGTTATGCAATCATTGTTAAAATACACAATAACTTTTCTATATCATAAATACTCGTTAAACTGGTTGAATTTGGAGGGTATCGCATACTTCGGGAAAGTAAAGCCTTTAATATGATCCGTTACAACCGGGACACGAATACTGAACTTCGTAAATAGCTTAAGCACTTTTACCGTATCTCAGTCCAATTAAACTCTTTTAGAAAAAGAATTAAGTGATTCGCACAACTACCAGCTCCGCTTCGTCGTTCAAACCTTGCTTAATATACTGAAACACAGCTGCGGTAAGACAGGAGTCCGAATGAGTATATAAATGGCTGCTGGTCCGGGCTAAACCAAATATTTTCACCCCATGTTCCTACCTAAAATAGGGACTGAACACCAAGACCCCGCGAAAGCCGTAAGTCCCCGCGTAGCTGAAATGAAACAAGGATATTGAACATGCAGCAACATAATCAGCCATGGAAATTAAAAGCATAATATACAATA
This sequence comes from Schistocerca cancellata, assembly GCF_023864275.1. NCBI lineage: Eukaryota > Metazoa > Arthropoda > Insecta > Orthoptera > Acrididae > Schistocerca > Schistocerca cancellata. Next base: position 150,053,826 of record NC_064633.1, read on the forward strand.
AAAACTGAAATAATAATTCATTACAGATCACAGTATGACGACAAGAAGTGTTAAACATCTACATGTATTCAGTGTCACATGTTTAAACTACCGTACAAACGATATTATTATGGATATTTAATAATTTAATTAGATAAGCCATTTATTCACAACTACTAATCAACGGCGTACAAAAAAGACAATGATAAGAGTCTGTACATACCACAAATATGCAAGAAAATGAATTGTTTACAGTAAGGAAAAATGGTGTTCTTTTTTCTTTTATCATTAGCGTTATGACTGGTCTGATTCGGCCCGCCATGAATTTCTCTACCGTCCCACCAATTTCATCTGAGAGTAGCACTTACAGCCTGCGTCCTTAATTATTTGCCGAATGTATTCCAATCTCTGTCTTTCTCTACAGTTTTTACCCCTCTACAGTTCCCTCTAGTACCAAGGAATTTACAATATGATGCCTTTACATGTGTCCTATCATTCTGTCCCTTCTTATTGTCAGTGTTTCACATAAATTCCTTTCCTCGCCGATTCTCTGCAGAACTTCCTCATTCCTTAACTTACCATTCCACCGAATTTTCAACATTCTTCTGAAGCACCACATCCCAAATGCTTCTATTCTCTTCTGTTCCTGTTGTCCCAGTTCTTGATTTCTTCACATTTTTTTATGCAGCCATGTCGCCTTAGCTTCCTGCACTTCCTATATTTGCCATTCCTAAGTGGAGCACTACTATACAGTGCTGCATTCCAAACGTACAGGCCCAGAAATTTTTTCTCTAAACGTAGACCTATGTTTGATACTAGATGACTTCTCTTGGCCAAGAAAGCCCTGACTGCCTACGCTAGTCTGCCTTTTATGTCCTCCTTGCTCCTCACGACCTGGGTTATTTTACCGCCTAACTAGCCAAATTTCTTAACTTCGTCTACTTCGTGATCACCAATCCTGATACTGATTTCCCCGATGTTCTCATTTCTGCTACTTATATATTATTGTGGTATTTCTTCCACTTACCCTCAACCCATATTCAGTACTCACTAAACTGTTCATTCCTTTCAGCGGATCCTGTAATTCTTCTTCACTTTCACTGAGGACAGCAATGTCATCAACTAATATTATCATTTGACCTTAAATTTTAATTCTACTCTTGAACCTTTCTTTTATTTTCATCATTGCTTTTCGATGTATAAATTGAGCGGCAGGGGCGAAAGAGAACGAGTACGTCACTGTCTTAAACCATTTTTAACCCGAGCACTTAATTTTTTATCTACCATTCTTATTATTCTCTCTTCTCTCTTTTACATATTGCATATTACCCGTCTTTGTCTATAACTTACACCTATTTTTCACAGAATTTCGAACATCTTGTCCCATTTGACATTGTCCAATGCTTTTCCGGATCAATAGATGCTGTGAAAATGTATTGATTTTTCTTTAATCTTGCTTCGATTATCAACCGAAATGTCAGAATTGCCCTTCTTTGTGGCTTTACCTATCCTACAACAAAATTGATCGTCATCTAATATATCCTTAATTTTCTTTCCCGTTATTCTCTATATTATTCTTGTGAGCAACTCGGATACATGAGTGCTAAGCTGATAGGGCGAAGAATTTTCGCACTTGTCGGCTCTTGCAATCCTCGGAACTGGATGATACGTTTTCCGAAAATCACATGGTGTGTTGCCAGACTCATTCATTCTACACACCAACGTAATTAATCGCTTTGTTGCTACTACCCGCAATGATTTTAGAAATCCATATGGAATGGTATGCACCCGTCCTGCCTTATTCGATATTAAGTCTTCCAAAGCTCTTTTAAATTTTGATTCCTGGATCACCTGTCTCTTCTATATCGACTTCTGATTCTTCTTGAATCACGTCATGAGACAAGTCTTCCCCGTCATAGAGGCTTTCACTGTACTCTTGCCGCCTATCCACTCTCTCCCCTGCATTTAACAGTGCAGTTCCCATTGCGCTGTTAATGTTACTACATTTGCTTTTAATTTCAACGAAGATCGTTTTGGCTTTTCTAAACGCTAAGTGAATCATTCCAATAATCATTCCTCTTTTGATTTCTACAAATTTTCCGTGTAACCCTGTCGGCTTAGCTTCCCTGCACTTCATATTTATTTAACTTCTAAATGACTTGTATTTCTGTATTCCTGCATTTACCTGAATATTTTTGTACTTCCTTCTTTCCGCGATCAAATGAAGCATTTTATTTGTTATCCATGTTTTCCCCGTCACATCCTTCTTTTACCCATGGTTTTCTTTCCAGCTTCTATAATTGACATTTTTAAAGATGTCCATTCCTCTTCAACTGAAATGCCTACTGAGCTATTCCTGGTCGCAAACTCTATAGCCTCACATAACCTCTTCTTTCCTTGCGCATTGTTTCTTATTAACTGGTCTCTTAAACTTATACCTGCTTTTCATTACTACCGCCGGCCGGTGTGGCCGACCGGTTCTAGGAGCTTCAGTCTGGAACCGCGAGACCGCTAGGGTTGCAGGTTCGAATCCTGCCTCGGGCATGGTGGTGTGTGATGTCCTTAGGTTAGTTAGGCTTAAGTAGTTTTAAGTTGTAGGGGACTGATGACCTCAGATGTTAAGTCCCATAGTGCTCAGTGCCATTTGAACCATTTTTCAGTACTACTAAACTGTAATCTGAATCCATATCTGCTCCTGGGTACGCAGTACGATCCAATATACCCATTACAATCGAGTATCTAATTACGGAATCTCTGCCTGACCATGATGTAATCTAACTGCAATCTTTTCGCATCTCCCGGCTTTTCCAAGTGTACCTCTCCTTTTGTGTTTGTAGTAAACAGTATTCATTACCACAATATAAAATTTATTACACATCTCAGTTAGTCTTTCTTCTTTCTCATTCCTATTCAGTGGCAACACATTCTTCTACTCCTTCCCCTACTATGACTATTAGATTCTAATCTTCCTTTACGTTCTGAATTATTCGATATCCTCATATACTTCCTCTGTCTCTCCATATTCAGCTTGCGACGTCAGCATGTATACCTGAATTATCATTGTAAGTGTGGGTTTGATTCTCATTTCTGATGAGAACAACCCTATCACGGAGTTGTTCACACTAACTCATTCTCTGCCCTACCTTCCTATTGATAATGAATGCTACTCCCATTATATCATTTTCTGCTGCTGTTGATATTACCCTACACTCACCTGACCAAAAATCTTGTCTTCTCTCCAGTTCACTTCACTGATCCCCACTACATCTACACCGATCCTTGGCATATCCCTTTTCAGATTTTCTAGCTTCCCTACCACGGTCAAACTTCCGATATTCCACGCCACGACCCGTAGAACGTTACCCTTTTGTTGGTTATTCAATCGTTTTCACATGATCACCTCCCCTTGGCCGTCCCCTCCCGGAGGTCCGAATCGGGACTTGTCGGGAATGTTATGCCAATGGAGAGACCATCTTGAATTTTCTTTTTTTCAGTTACAGGCCATGTGTCCTGTGGATGCACATTATGTGATTGTGTCTTTAATGCAGTGGTTTCCATTGCCTTCTGCATCCTCTTGCTAATGATCATCGCTGATTCTTCCGCCTTTAGCGGCAACTTCCCACCCCCAGGGCATGAGAGTACCCTAAACCTCTGTCTGCTTCTCCGCCCTCTTTGACTAGGCCGTTGGCTGAATGAGGGTGACTTCTTACGCTGGAAGTCTTCGGTCAGCTTTCCTGGTGATTTTTACTCAAAGTTTAAGCTTTGAAGGGGTTCGAACCCGGGACCGTGGACGTTTTAATTAATAATCAAAGACACTACGCGTATACTACGGCTCTTTACAGAAATACTATTGGAAACACACGTATCACAGAGTTCAAAATATAACATATAATTACGTGTATACACGACCCACCATAATGAAGCAGATGCACTATCTTTGCAAGAAAAATACACTCACGTGCACACAATACCTAAATCATACTATATTAATCTTTCACCCTTCACGGTGTGTCTGGACGATCTGGCCGTGTTGCTGTAGCGATTGGTGGGCAGGTCGTTGAGTAGGTTACTTGTAGGAACGTTTGGGTGGATTTTGTGGCTACATTTTGAAATAGATGGACCGATGATACACGATGACGGCGATCCGTTCAGCCTCTCACGTTGTCCCTCATAGCATCTCTCACCTCGTACGCCAGAGACGACATAGTGTCGGAATTTAGCTTGTCCCGACTGGCACGTGGAACATGTCAGCTACTGTATTTTACGCCCAGTAATGACAATGACAGGCACTAGGAAGATGTCTTCTCCTTGTCATCAGGATTCTCTTGTTCAGTAAGGGCAGATTGTAAACTACGGATGTTTGGGGAATGATAGACTAATTGAAACTATTCCCGGTGTCATTCTGTTTTATTTGCCTCGTCAACGCATTTAGAGGGCTCGTAGTCTCAGCTTCAGGTGGACCCCTTGATTGCATTACAGTTTATTTTCTTGGACGTAGCATTTTATCCGTCTCAACCTCCGTTTTACCAGATTCAGGTTTCCGATTTTTCTTTTTTTCTTACCGAATGCTTAGAGATGTTACCCATCCGCAATAAAAATGGAGAAATAAAGGAATATTGAGAGAACTGCTGTTGTAGCATTCACCCGATTACTCGGAAGTCAGGACGAGTCACAGTGCCCACCGCAGGAATCAAGTTTGAAAAACCGGAGCCAAATCATGCAACGCCGATGCATTACAGTTTCTACAGAAGATAACCTATTTTGTGTGATTAGTTCACCAGATGCGCTGGTAATCACGTGGCGAATCGTTGTTCGCGAGGAATTAATTTTGGTGACTGCGCGCCGTGATTTGGCTTTACGTGCAATAGTATATATCGGATTTTGTGAAGTAAATTTCGACTGAAAAGGTAGGCTTTTCTGAGGTATCTGCACGTAATGGCGCGTGGGTGGCGCTGAAATCGATGTCACTAAGCTGATCCTCTTCCAACTTCAATACACTGAAAAAGACAAATCCTCTTATCATCATTGACAAAGGTTGTCACGGTGTTCTAAAACTGAAAGAGAGACGAAGATATAGATCGCAGTTATTATCATTGACCTCCTTAAATATCACTACAAAGATTACACATCCTAAGATTCTGCGCGCAAGAAGGCTAATGAAGAAAAAGTGGTGGCAAAACGTAATAGGCGAATCGTATCTCTCTTATTTACAAAAGAATTTACGTAGCGTTTTCTGTAGGAATATAGTAGCAATATCTCAGTTTGACATAGAAATAGTTACTTATAGGGAGATTGTGGTGAATGCGGCGGATGGTGAGCGCGGTTAGTTGGTGTAACCTGGTACGGGTACGGATACATAGGAAGGACACAGAAATTTTCGAGGAAAAACGTTTTATTTCATTAAAACATGACGTGATGTTCCTTTTAATGCATAAATTCTCCAACAAATAAATACTTCGTTAATAAATAGTACTTGGAAACAAATAAATTTTGCTTGAATCGATAAACAACTGTATGAGTTTAAATGTATGAACAAACAATGAATTCTTCAAGAAAAATAAATTTTACTTGTTATTACACTTATAGTTATATAAAGAGAATTAGCTTAAATGACGATTTTAGGAGTTGATCGCTCAATGTTTTGAATAGATGGGTTCAATTTCCAATCTATATCATATTTTTCTGGCTAGCTCCAGACTTTCCCCCTTCGGACAGTGATGGACAGGCCAATCTTAGTTTCGACAATCTTCTAAGGGTACTGACAGGCGTAGTAATTCACCAAAATACAGTCATTCACATGGTATTAATGGTAATCAGGAGGCCGTTCAGACTGTAGGGGATTTGTTGTTGGTCTTTCTCGAGGTGACCTGTTGGGTTCATTTTGGAAGTCTAGGAGACTAAGGGTGTACATTTTTCGCCATGAACTATCGTTTACCAGGGCCGACGTATCACTACTTTCGGCATGGCTGATGCGTTATATGCGGTGGTCAGAATCCGTAGAAGAAAATGCAGATCAGCACTTTCTGGATATATGTTTCCACCTTCCACTTGCCAGTCTTATCCATGTTGCTCATGCTGATACTTCATGGATGTATTTTTCTTGCAGACCCTTTCAGCAGCGATTCTTTTTCTTTGATGAGACTGTCTATTACAATAGCAGTAAACATTCATTTATGGCTGCTGTTGGATTACTGTCGTGGCCTGGCTTTGGGGAAAAAGCGAATTTCTACTATGGTTACGTGTACTTATTAATTTTTCACTGAAAATATTTCTTTGTCAATTAATTAATGGACTGTAATGGAGCAATCAGTTCGGATACGTGTGGGGCGATCTGTCATAGCTATGCCAAATCACTCCTTACCTAACTATGCTTAGTAGCCGCATGGGAATATCAGAAACAAAATAGATACCACACTTACTTAAACATCAGAAACAAAAGCTTATGATATTGTGTGCAACCACTGTTAACCACTCTTTCGAAAAACGCCATCAGTAGTGCCTTAATTTAGATTCACCAGTGCAAAATAATTTAGGATTAAAAATGTACTCCGCAGTCGTAAAAACGATGTAACTTGCTTCGTGACGCTTCCATGCAGACTGAAGCTACGGTGGACTGTGAATCTTTACATGCGCTCCCACTAGCACGATGACAGCGCTCTTGTTCTGCGGTGGCAGGAAATGAAACTCTGTGCCAACTATATACGCGTGCCGCCTATAGCTACTTTCAGTGTCACTGAAAGGCGAATGCTAGGTTAAAAGATACACCGGAAAATGCTTAGTGCCACATGGATTCTATCGCACGATCTTCTAGTTTCCGGGCAGGCGCTAGATCAACAGTCCCGATAATTGGAAATTGTTTTGATTTGATTCTGGAAACCCAGAATTACTGTATTACTTTTCTATAAGTTTATGGATCTGTCAGCGACACAGTATTAAGAATACTGTAAAACATATTCCATAAAAGTATAGAACGTGCAAAATAGACAGAATTTTTTAGAATTTGCAACCAATAATTACTGACAATAACATAAAAACTCTGTACATACACTGCGACAAAAACGACAGGGGCTACGGAAAATAGAAATGATAAAAACAAACTGTACGTATGGTATATAAAAATTCTAACAATGCATACTAATAAATACGTAGATTGTGATATATTTAAGTAGATGCATGTTATTTACTTAATAAAATAAAAAGGGAATGAAAGATACAGTTGATTATTTTGTGCACTATATTTTCAGAACACATCGTAACGTGCAGGCTTTCACGACCGGCGTCTTTATTAGTTAAAACTTTCGCGTTGAGAGGCCATGTTCGATGTGTAACACTTCTTCTTTATGAACATTCGTTGCCAACGGCTGGCAACATCTTCCGATGTGATTCAACAACTGGCTGCCAAGCCGTGGAAGTCTCATTTATGTAGAGCATCAAACTAAATTTTATTTCATTATCACCGTCTTTAAAAGCATATTCCGCTACAGATAATTTGTCGATATGTCCCAGTAGACAATTCCTTTCGTGTTCGGTTAAGCGGCTATTGACACTTCTTTTCGTTGTTCCAAAACAAACCTTCTCACAGCTACACGGAATTTTATACACCCCAGGAGCTGCTAAGGGGTGTCGAGTCTTTCGCCGACCTTAAACACTCTCTAATCTTCTTGGTTGGTCTAAAGATTGTTTCAACTTGAAACTAGGCCAGAACTTTCCCACTACGGTCCGTAATATTGCGACAAAATTGAAGCTTACAGTTGTTGTTACTGAATGTTGCTAAACACTCTTCTTCTGGGATGGAGTGCTCGATCTCATTGTAGGCATATGTATTTCTCTTAAAAGCCGTTCGCAAATGATTTAGGTCATCGTGCAAATAAACTGGCTCACAGGCCTTATTAGTTCTATCCACCAATATTTTAATGACCCCTCTGTTCTGCCTGGGACGATGGTTCGAATCGGCCGGCCAGGGTGGCCGAGGCGCTACAGTCTGGAACCGCGCCATCACTACGGTCGCAGGTTCGAATCCTGCCTCGGGCATGGGTGCGTGTGATGTCCTTAGGTTAGTTAGGTTTAAGTAGTTCTAAGTTCTAGGGGACTGATGACCTCTGCAGTTAAGTCCCATAGTGCTCAGAGCCATTTGAACCATTTTTGATGGTTCGAATCCTTAAGGAGGTAACGGTCGGTGTGTGTATCTTTCCTATACACTTTAAGCCTTAGACACCCAATTGCTCTTTTAATTACTAATACACCCAAAAAATTAAGTTGCCCATTACTCTCTTTCTCCAAAGTAAATTGTATCTTTCGATTAATATTATTTAGGTGCGCCAAGGAACCATGAAATTCCTCTTCATCGTCATTCCATTCCACAAAAGTGTTATCCACATACCTACACCACTTCAAACGGCTCTTACTGGCAGACTGCAGAGCCTGATTTTCTAAAAATTCCATTAATAGATTTGCAACAGCTGGACTCAGAGGGCTACCCATGGCCAATCCTTCGGTTTGTTCGTAAAACTCATTATCATACTGGAAATAAGTCGTGGACAGGCAATGTCGAGAGAGCTACGATATCAGTGGGAAACTTATCAGCTACGTATGAAAGAACTTCGTCAAGAGCAACGATGGTAAATAGGGATGTCACATCAAAACTGACAAGGACATCACCTGGGCTGACAGTAATGTCCTTCAAGTTTTCTATATCCTGGTCAGTTTTGATGTATGGTGACGTATGTTGGTGCCCTCTGTGATCTCTGTATAAAAAAGACCTCCACGGCCTGGCACCCTGTCGTTCACGCACCTCAGAAGATGTCGCACGTAGTTGGGAACGAAATCCTTCCTTGGGCATGGATATGTGTGATGTGCTTAGGTTAGTTAGGTTTAAGTAGTTCTAAGTTCTACGGGACCGATGACCTCAGATGTTAAGTGCCATAGTGCTCAGAGCCATTTGAACCATAGTTTTCACCAGATACTCGTCAATAGATTAAAAAGTAATCTTCATTGCCATTTCTTGTATATTATTCATAAATCACTGATTTCTTTTGTAATTTATATAACTAATTTGCTAATACGTAAATGTCGTGTGACTAGGACCTCCCGTCGGGTACGCCGTTCGCCGGATGTAAGTCTTTCGATTCGACGCCACTTTGGCGACTTGCACGTCGACGGTGATGAAATTATGATGTTTCGGACAACCCAACACCTAGTCCCTGAGCGGAGAAAATCTCCGACCCAGCCGGGAATCGAACCTGGGCCCTAAGGATTGAGATTCCGTCGCAATGACCACTCAGCTACCGGGGGGGGGGGGGGTAATTTGCTAAAAAGGAGTCTTATATTTCTCGACGCTTTACGCCGATTCTTTGTCACACCGTTCGTTTTCGGTTGGTAAGATTATTTAAGCAACTCATCTGATGTTATATGATTGTGTCTTCTGAAGCAAGAGTGATTAATAAGACCAAAAACCTTAGTTAATCTAGCAAAAAGACCAGAGGACAACTCATTCTGGTTGATGGATTAAAGAATGTGGTTAACTGAAAACTACACTAACAGTCTCGTGTTTTTCTAAACACAAACTGGTGTTTCATCAGTGATTCCATTAATCTAGAAGTGATGTTTTGCGATTATATACGACTTTATTGGTGATCTTTTACATATAGCAAAGAGAATGAAAATGAATCGATAATTGTTTCCATCTCCATTGTACAATTTCCTGAAGACTGGAATTACCTATGAGGTGTTAAGTACATAGGGGAAACACCGCTGCTTATTGGGCAATTTATCACGAGCCAGGTTTTGTTCTTTCTAGTTACCTACCTACCAAAGCTTCCAGAGGCTTAGGAGCTGCACATTCAAGAACATCTCTCAATCTGCGTGAATTATCATCTTCACTCGCCATTAACATCCCATAGGCATTATCGCTCTGTAACGTTTGTCCACTATTCTTACGTGTTAAAAAATTTGACTTTATGTATGAATACTAGTTTATGAGGACCACGTGACCTGTCCACCAATTACAGTAGATGGAGACCAGCTATATCTCTAGCGGCGACCGCGGAGATGCAGACTGCTGTTGGCAAAGTCCCATGTGGGTACAGCGGTGAGTGGCGCTTTCCGGTCAGTCTCCGGATCTTTCGCTGTTTTTACGGAGCTCTGCTTTCAGAGGCCGTCCTTGAGGGATAAGTTTCCCGCCCGGTGCTCGCAGTGTGTCGTCGACAGCCAAGTCGTTCGGTTGCCAAAATGGATGGACGCCATTGTTCCACTGCTAGACTTTCCACTGTGCCACGTATTTCGTGGTGGACGCGATCTATTTCGAGAGTTGGTGAGCTCACAACTGTAGAATATACGGAATCGTATCACGTCTTCAAAGACCTGCATCTTGACCAATGCAAATAATACTTTGTTCAAAAGCAAAATAAAAAAAATGTATGAAGCTAAAAATGTGGGACATTAACCAGCCTGACTGCTGTGTTTGTTAGGAAAATATGAAAGGGTATACGTCTTTTTAAAATAATGTCCTGCATATTTTTATGCGGTAATCCTCCACCTCTTCGCAAGACGTGTTCAAAAACGTATCACATAGTATCATTCGTGTGAATGTGAATTATTATAATTGTTACAAGGAATTAAACTCTACTCTCTGTACTAGCCCACATTGTGGGTATAGGTTGTCAAATAATTCGTCCGCTTGGTGAGATGACTGTAAAGAAATGGAAACGCAAGGAAAAAGCGAACTGGTCATTCAGTCAACAGACTTGATTTTTTGTGTAAGTACAACGTACGTCAATGAAGAGAGGATAAAAATGTTATTCAGCAGAATAGTACCTGCAAAAACGTAACTTAATTTACAATATGGGTTGATGGAATACAATACTGCAGTACTTTTACACGATATTGTGTACAGTGAAGAGAGTCCTTGATTAAAAACTACATCATCGTTACTTTTGTTTTATGGTGCTAGAAAGTTGGCGTAATGCCACTCAGGCGGAGGAGCTCTACAAGGAGAAATTTCCTGACAAGAGCTCACCTTCGTGAAGGATGCTGCTTCATCTTGTTGTGACAGTTCTGGAAACGGGAAATTTCAAACCATGGCAAAGTAGTGGTCGTACAGCGTAGCATTCAAACAAATCTTCAACTGAAGATTGCTGACTGAGAGACCGACATGTAATATTCTTGTGTTCCCTATGTTTACTGTTAGCTCTAGTCAGTGGACGAGCTATGTTAATTCCTGTACCTACACAATGCATTAGAATGGGACCATCAAGGTCAGTGTCATGTTACGTGTATGGTACACCTAGTCATGTTTTTGAGCAACTCTTCAGGAGCGGTAGTGGATTACCCAGTCACTTGGACGAAGAGAAACCAAATGGTCATGAAAAAAATATCCAAATACAAAGGTAACTTTGTACCCGAGACCAGACATTCACCTTCCGTACCTCTATTACCTAATGGATAATAGGGCAGCAGCTGGTATATTTGTGTGAAACAGCAATACCACAATAAATTGTGTATTAGTGTTATTTAATTGCAGTCTGTTTCGTTGATACTATCTACCGTCGCCAGGCACCACTACGACAAAAGATAATCATGTTTTCAATGGGAATCACCATTTATCTAGTAAAAGAACCAGAAACCATCGGCGTCCGGAAAACTGATTCTCGCTGGAAAAGTCATTCCCCTGTGTCGAAGAGGAGCCTGTAGGTAATGTACTGACCAGCGAAACCACCTGCATTGAAATAAATACATGAGAAATTTGTCACTTAAATGAAATGAGGTCAAATATATGTTTAATTGACCGTTGAGAGATTTTGTAGAATCTACAGTAAGATGACAATAACTACACAGCTTGCTTCCAAAGCATAATATGGTACTTTCTTAAGTAACAAGTGAGTGTCAACAATTTGTCTTTTCATTATTCGTTTCCTATGTTTGTGAGAGTCAGAAAACATACGTAATTGTCAGTCGGTTCTGAGGCTTTTCTCTGTAACTTACAGTTTATTTCGTTTCTGTCAATGAAGTATTAGAAACACCAAGCTACGCCATGGTTCAGGGCCCACGCAGACCTGTACGTACTCCTATGACTACCCGGGCAAGTTATTTCTGTAGTCGGAGGAAGATGGTTCAAATGGCTCTGAGCACTATGGGACTTAATATCTGAGGTCATCAGTCCCCTAGAACTTAGAACTACTTAAACCTAACTAACCTAAAGACATCACACACATCCATGTCCGAGGCAGGATTTGAACCTGCGACCGTAGCGGTCGCGCGGTTCCAGACTGAAGCGCCTAGAACCGCTCGGCCACTCCGGCCGGCTTCGGAGGAAGACCACGATATACCAGCACTGGGTGCATCTGTAGATCTAGCCATTTTTTCACTACACTTAGCAGGTGTATCATCAATTCTTGGTGCAGTAAACTTTATTACAAAAGCAATTAATATACGATTCTTCATGCTTTGTGAGGTTCCGTTTTTCTCACGCTTACCTTGCAGTTGAGGGCATAAATACTGAAACACAGCTGGCTCTTGTGTTGCCTGGATTCATATTTCGCTCATCTGCGCCCCCAAGCACCTGTCACTTGTTCCAAAAGAATCTCGCTCGCTGACGTATTCGTTTAGTAGCGAGGCGTTTCTTTACAAAGCACTGCCTGCTTTCTCTTGGTCGCTCGCGAATCTTTCACCCGTGTCAGCTAATCATGGTGCGAGCTGCCAGAATTCGTCTTACAGAACTTCGAGTTGTCAAAGCTTTACTTTTGTCCCTACCTCTTTGTCCAGTGGATGTAACAGATGCTTGGCTTGTGTGTTTCAAGATGGATTCATTCAACCCGCTGTATCACAGGATTTGATGAGGTCGCAATTTGCTTTGTGCTTTCGCGTTTGATTTACGTTGTTCTAATTTATACATGCTCTAAGGCCATGCAAAATCAATTTAACCTCCTGTGTCGCGTTTTCATTTTTGTTACCGAGGGAACTTAAAATTCTTTTCTGGCTCATTCGATTTTATAAGAGCACGTGGAAGGGAATATCCAGTTCTGCTTCATGCAGCCGTGAACATAAGTGACATATGCTCTCTCGCTCCCACTTGTAGAACCACGACATTCAGCCATGTAATATCGTTGTGGAATCATCTTATGTGTCGTTTTGTTAGAGAATGACTTTTTGCAGATTTGGGAGATTGCAGAGGAACGTTTTGAAACAAGGCTAAGGATTTTAACGCAACTTTCGTGCGACAAGTAACGCAAAAAAATGGGCCCAGTGTTGTGACATGTGAGGTAAATTATCGCACATTGCCGAAGGATAGGCGAATTCTCAAGGTCGTACCATAGGAGTATGGGCATAGGTATATTTTATTGCATCAAAACACGGAAGTTGCAGCGCTGCATATGCGTGAAATAACGCAATGTTGTGACTGGCGGCTTCTGGTAGCCACGATTTTTGAAAGTTTCACTACATTCATCTTAGTAATCGGGAGTAGGCGGACACTAACAGTGAAGTTAATCGACCACGATGCACCTATAATAGAGGTTGAAAAGCGCGAATGATCATATGATGTTCAAGACAACGATTATAAAAATCGGTGTAACAAGGTTCACCTCCTATACTATCTCGCAACTCAGATTGTATAATTTTTCATTCTTTCGCGCGTATTTATAAACTTCCCTTTGTGAGGCCGATCTACAATTGCTGTAAGAACAACGGCTACCTACATTAGTTTGCAGGGTGGAGGGGTGGCTAGACCTGGGAATATGGAGTACTTTAAATAACAGCAAATAAACAATTTTTTCAGCCTTCAGTTGCAAGGTAATTTTACTCGTTTACCTAGGTTTCGATTCCAGTAATGGAATCTTCTTCAGAACAAAAAATGAAATTATTTTGTGAGCCAAACACTGGCCATGTCACAGATTAAAAATTAAAACATTAAAGACGCATAATCATAAGATTATGTCAGTCAAAATTAAAACCATTAGGGCGAACGTAGACGGAGCTGCGCCGGCCATAAATCAGGACCACACGTAAGCGGCTCGAAAATAGTACTTTAAATATTTTGGAAGACGATTGACGACTTTTAAGTAACTTTAAAAACGTTTCAGTTTCGACCCTGTTAAAAGGGTGCATAATACCGAGTTTTAAGTAATTATCTTAGAAGAAAAATATCTGATAACACTATATCTTTTAAAATTAAAGTAATTACAGCCTTCGGTTACAAAAATTAAGTGTTTTGACCTGGTTTCGGTACTACTATGAGTACATAAGTACAAAAATTATGGGAATTTTGTTTTTATTTTTAATAAAAGTGTACGTACTGCCTAACAGTACAAGAAATAAACAATACTTACATGTCACGTGTAAAATAAGTACTAAGCTATAAAGCTTTAGTCACAACATTTTTGAAAAAGAATACATGGGGGCAAGCCACTATGGGCTGCTCACACATGTCAAGCCACAAGTAACAACAGACTGAGGCGCCAGCGTTAGAGTTAGCGTTCAATCTCTTTAATGAACTTCACGAGAAAATATCCTTCACCAGTGAACTCGAAAACCAGGCCTGTCAATTAAACTTTCTTGACTTGACGCTTACAGTAAAAGAAAATAAAATGTCAATCAATGTTTTTCGGAAGGAAACACATACTGATTAGATTGTACCTGCGTCTTCCATGCGCCCACAATCTCATGAAAACGCTTTCTTTCACTCTAGTATTCATAGAGCTACTTCTATTCCACTTTAGAATGAAAAACTCGATGAATAAATTAATTTAATCAAAAGGATAGCAGTTAACAACGAAAATGAACCTAGCATAGTGGATGACATCCTTAAAAAGACAACTGTTAAAAGAGTTACTAAACTCGGCACCTCTATCATTGAATCTAATCCAAAGAAGTTTTTCCTGTTCCTTTCCTGAGATCCATCTCCTACCAGATTTAACGCCTTCTTCGTAATAAATACCACAGTAATGTTGACTTTCCAACTAATAATAAATTTAAAAAAAGAACTTTATTCGTAATTTAAAATCGACTCGTCCTCCTTCGGAAAAATCTGGCGTCTATAACATTTTCCGCGACACCTGCTCTTCTTATTACATAGGACAAACAGAACGTGCCTTCACAATCTGATACAAAGAACATTTTATAGAAAAAAAGGCACTAGCACCCAAAATTCGTCTTTAGTCCACCTTTTGATTACAGGTCACTGGCCTAAATCTGTTCACCATATCAACATTTTGCACACGAAGACGAAAGGGCGTAGATTAGGTATTCTCGAAGAATTAGAAATTTTTAAACATATTTCTCAAAATGATGGCCTCATTCTTAATGAGCAGCTACAATTACGTAATAAGAACTTCTTCAACAGTATAAAGCCATTACTTGATATTTGATTTCGTGTTCCATCGTGCAGTTACCAAAATGTTTTTTCTAACTAAGTCGACCCACAACTTTTGCTTATTAAATAGTTTATCTTGGCTGTATTTCATGTTATATTATTTTTCTACAGGCTGTGTCATTCAGCCCTCATTGTGATCCTATAATGGCGTTTTCAACCTTTATACTGTATTTCTAAACTCTTATATAAGACAAAATGTTACCTTGCCTGCTGCTATCAAACAACATTTTCATTTTACTTCATGTACTAAATAATAATCATCATAGTATTCGTCTGTCTATATTTTGAACATTAAGTAGCCAGTTTGTATTTGCGGTTATTAGATACCACTCTTTGTGTAATGTTCACATACCTGCAGTTGCTAACGCGGGCGCCTCACCTGCAACTCGACATATGTGAGCAGCCCGTAGCGGATTGCCTTCCACGTATTATACATTAAAAATTTTGTGGCTAAAGCTTTATCGCTTGATATTTATTTTATACGTGACATGTAAGTATGTTTATAAAAAAAATTCCCGTAATTTTTTTACTTATGTTATTGGCCGGTTTGAATGTTTTACTTCTGATGAAAGTACTCATAGCAGTGCCGAAATCAAGACAAAGACTTAATTTTTGCAACCGAGGGCTGTAATTGCTTTAATTTTACTTTGTAAACGGTCCCTGACCAGGTAGCCATGTTTAAAACTATCTTTTTTTTCCTTTTCCTGAGAGCTCAGGGGGAAGGAGGGAAGGGCTTGGACCCTTCTTGCACTCTAATATGGCCATCTTGAGGATGTATTCACCAATATCCCTTCTTTCTGTTTCTGTCGTCTGGTGAGCAATAACGAAATAATCATTTTTTAATGTTACGCTCATTTGTGTCATTCATTGTACTTTTCAGTTATAAAAATTTTCTTCGCTACATTAGGTGCACAATGGACGATGCTAAAAAGGCGAGTACGTTAACAACACATAGTACGGGCTCCCAAACGTGCGTAACTTACCACGTAAAATGTTGAGTAATTTAACGTATGGTGTAGTCTACGGTAAGAAAGCGTTCCGGTAATTTCTGGAAAATAGTTCCGTCAAAAAACATCCGTATAGCCTTATGAATCACTTCTTGAAAATCCAACACTACCTTCACGAGAAGCTTCCAGGTGAGATTCTCGGGGATCATCTCTGCTGGAATTCTTGGAGTTCACTTTATTGGACCACACATATTATCAGGTCGTTGGAATAGTGGATGATATATGAAATTTCTGAAGAACGCCTCTCCTGAACTTCTGGAGGTCATAGCCCTGTAATTGTGCTTTAGTTCGTGGTTTCAGAATGAGAGTGTTTCAGTGCACTTTGACTGTGTGGCCAGAGATATCTCACTCGCAACTTCAGGCAGAAAGTATTTGGGATAGGATGTCCTCTCTCTTGGCATGTGCAATCGGATGATTTCACTCCTCTTGACGTTTCACTCTAGGGTTCTGCGAGGTCCCTCGTGTAGTCAGCACCAGTGGAAAGAGTGCCTGAGCTTAATGAGCTCATCTTGACAGATTTCGATGCCATAAGAATGGAACGCTGAATTTTACAGAGAATCACACCAAACCTAGTTCGCCGTTGCACATTATGTAATGTTTTTGATAGTAGTCGCGATCAACATTTACTCTACAGCAGTGAAGCCACAGATACGGTTTACAGTATTTTATACTATATTGTCAATAAACGTTACCCCAACTACGCTCTTCTGCTCTATCATTTAGCCTACTCAAAGCGTAGAAAGTCCATAGTGCTGTAGAAACTATTTCACTTTCCCGGCTGTAGGATTCTGATATCAAAAGGTTCAAAATTTTATCCCCTGCACTCTCCCAAATTTTAAAATGTCATTCTGTAACATAGCGTAGGGTTAAGATGTTGTACCTGCTGGACGTAATGTGTTATATTCGTCCATGAGGAGGATTGATTCTGTAGAAACACTTTGTTCATTAGAGCGATTTTCATTGCTTTACTTACTAACCTTTGTCTCTGGTTCCGGCCATGTGTCCCTTATCTGCTCCTGTGAATATTTGAATTCCATCGCTTAAACGTGTCCCAATTACGTAGTTTGACTTTAGAGAGTCACAGCATTTCATTTTGCAACGCTTTTGCAATTATCTTTCTTAGAATTTTCACAAAATTTCAGATAAACCATATGTTACGCAAACAGCGTCACCGGGATTCATTTCCTTCATGACATCAGGAGTAAGGTTGGTGGGGTTTCATGCCTTATAGGTTTCGAATTGCAAGGACATTTGAGAATTTGGGTCTGATGGGAGGCGTGCTTGGATAATCCATGCAGCTGCTAAGACCAGTATGTCGGTATGCCTCAGAGGTTGGAGCATCGGCCTAGTAAACAGGAGACTCGGCTTCGAATCTCGGTCTGGCACAGATTTTCAACTTTCCCCATTGATGTAAATCAGTGCTCGCTAGTCGGTGAATGTCGTAATTTCTTTGTGTCTTGATTGATAATGACTTCATGATAAAAACGGTATCTGTTCTGTCGGAAATAACGGAAAGGACAGACAGCACATATACATTTGCCCTATACACAACGAATCTATATTCAAGGCTTAATACACTATAACAGTTTAATGTACAGTATTAGCAGCCACTGTTCAAATCTGAAATCTGTCAGCGTCTTTCCAGGACGGCCCCATCATTGTTGCGACTGCAAGAACTGTGTTGTATCAGGAATAATATGTCAAAGTGCGTTACCAAGGGCCCCAATTTAATAACTCTGGTGAAAATCTTAGGGCAAATCTTGTTCTCGATGGTTCATGAACATTCAGCCTTAAGTTTTGAAGATGTTGTAGGCCTTTTGAAGTGTCGGCAGCAGTGCCAACACTGTTTTGTTTGAGGAGACCGAAATTCACGCTAAAAGCTCACGTAGGCTGGCGTGAGGTCTGAAACAGGACACGTAATGAATGCTATAAAGAAAAGCACGTAGCTTCTGGAATACTTAACTTTAATCCACATTTGTAGAACATCGGTCTTGATGATACTGTACAGGCTTTATAATCACAATATCAATTGGTAATGGCGCCTTGCTAGGTCGTAGCAAAAGTAGCTGAAGGCTATGCTAACTATCGTCCCGGCAAATGAGAGCGCTATGTGTCAGTGAACCATTGCTCGCTCAGTCGGCTATACAACTGGGCGAGTGCTAGTACGTCTCTCTAGACCTGCCGTGTGGTGGCGCTCGGTGTGCAATTACTGACAGTGGCGACACGCGGGTCCGTCGTATACTAGCGGACCGCGGCCGATTTAAAAGCTACCACCTAGCAAGTGTGGTGTCTGGCGGTGACACCACACCTTTATCACTATTGAAAGAGGGTGTGCTACCCTCAAAGTTTGTCAGATTGAATGTTTATGTGCGTCTGTGGACTATTGGAGAAATCCAGTTCTAAAATCTTTAACGCAAAGCTAACAACTACCGTTTGGTTAAGGACAACATGTAATCTGTTCATTAGATTTGCCGAGAGACGCACACCTTGAGATATAAAGTGAGTTGCAATTGACTATCGATTGACAGAAGACATATCCCATTTTTACTGCTGTCGAGGCAGGGAAGCTGAGTTCACCGAAAACTGAAGCAGGTGTTCGGGAAGCAAGCCTTCCTGCAGAAACCTGCGGTAATGGATTCCAAACTTTCTGATGCAAGCCCACAGAATGTTTGCGTATTGATCGATGTCGGTCGAAAAATAAAGCAGCAGCTCGCCTTCCGGATATCGCAAACCAGAGCTAAATTTTCTGGTCACGCAAGCGTGTGTCATGCACCGCTTGGGAACTTCTACTCGACCTTAATCACGGGTTCTTTGTAGTAACAATAGCCAGAGATATATGACTCATCTGCGGAAAAACAGCGTCAGCGACTCCAACATACCTTCCATAAAACCTGCAAATTGTTTTCGGAAATGAATTTCCTTCTGTGATTTCAGTGTTGGAATTCCCCTACCGCTATAGTATTATATAGAGAGACAAATACATTTCATTACATTTTGCATGAACGAAAATCTCCTGTTCCCGTATTCGGTAATGAACTTTTATATAATTGCAAGGGTTCAGTGATTTCTTTCGCTAGATTGAGGTAGTCACCTTTACAATCTTCGTATCGAGGTCATTCCCTCTGAAGAATATCAAGTTAGTTTCGATGGGATACTTCAGTACTTAGTGATAATTCCCAAAAATAATGATGTGTTACTGTACTGACTAGTCATGTTAAACATTGCTTCCCATTAATAGTTGGAATTGATGATCAAATGTTTATTTTACGCTGAAGCATTCTTTACGAACACGATTATGTATCTGAAACCGTATCGATCCTCCTCTAAAATCAATTACTGCAATGGAATATCACAAAAAGAATAAAATCGTAAACTACAGCCACGCATACACATATTTAACATCGTATAATAGTGGCGGAGCGGTTCTAGGCGCTTCAGTCCAGAACCGCGCGACTGCTAAGGTCGAAGGTTCGAATCCTGCCTCGGGCATAGATGTGTTTCATGTCCTTAGGTTAGTTAGGTTCAAGTAGTTCTTAGTTCTTGGGGAATGATGACCTCAGATGTTAAGTACCATAGGGCTCAGAGCCATTTGAACCATTTGAACATTGTAAAATATAAAATTTTAGTTCTGAAGTCGAAGACTATGCCAATTTTCCGCGTGTTACCTAACACTTGCAATTAATACATGATCTATATCGTACATTTTCCTCTAAAATAACAACTATTGCCGCCGATAATGATCCGTAAGGAATGTTCTCTTTGAGCCTTGCCGATAGATAATATTTCCCTCAAAAGACAATAGGATATATGCCTCTCTTTCGCAGAGAATCCTCTACATATTGAGCCACAATAGTATCTCTCACATTTTTCAATCTGCATAGACGTTCTCTTTTTTACTCTGTCGGTTGTGTTTACATAAGAGTAGAATGTGGAATTTAGTGCTTTTTTGCAACATGAAATTTTCAGAGTGTACAATGACAGAAACTTTATATGCTGTTAAAACTGCGAGCCGAAACTGTAGCACAAACCAGGAAGCAACGTCGTACCGCCTAGGTCATGCGAGTGTTTCTACAGTAGGAGACAGTATAGTATCTGAATGTTCGTGAACCTTTATGAACATGTTTCAACTTGAAATTTACCCCACAGTTATTAACTCTGGACACTTGGTAACGCAATTCGACGTATTATTCGCGATGTTGCACCGTTCTTGCAGTCGCAACGACGGTGCTATTCTGGAGCGATACTGAGAGATCTTCGATTTGGCCGGCCGGTGTGGCCGAGTGGTTCAAAACGCTACAGTCGGGAACCGCGCCACCGCTACGGTTGCAGGTTCGAATCGTGGCTTGGGCATGGAGGTGTGTAAGGTTGGTTAGGTTTAAGTAGTTATAAGTTCAAGGGGACTGATGACCCTTAGACGTCAAGTCCCATAGTGCTCAGAGCCATTTCTTTTCTACAATTTGAACAGTGAGTTCTAATACTGCACATAAAACTATTATCGTGTTTTAAGCCTTGAAACATAGTTTCCGCTTGTGTAGGGCAAACGTTGCCACTTGAAACCTATGAGGTATGAAAACCCTACTAAACTTTCAACTGCTGTGATGAAGTGAGGTCCGATGACGCTTTTGTGCAGTTGCATATCTCGTAAATACTGCAACACTTGGCGTTACCTGCAATTTTATGAAAATGCTAAGAACGAGAGTTGTAAAAGCGCTGCAAGAATCACGTGCTGTGGCCCATGAAGATCACACAATGTAATTGTGACACGTTCCGACGATGGGATTCTAGTGTGATGAAATTCTGTAATTTCTGAATACTTTTGAACGATATATTGTCTACAGTAATGGGAGTCGTTGATTAAACGAGGTTAACACTTAAAGTTCCCTGAAGTGTCATAATAGGATTATTCAGACTTTCGCCTCGTGTCACCCCTGTAATAGAAATTCTCTTATTTCATTATTTAATAAAGGTTTGCACCTTTTATCTTCTGCCCTATGAAGCAATAATAAGCTGTTCGGTGAGTAGAAAGTTACTTTGACCACAAAGTATCTTCAGACAACAGTTCGTTTAAATCAATTAAATTCTTACAACTAGAAAGTACAGCAACTGGAACATCACGGTAAACAAAACATTTTAAAATATCAAAAAACTTCAGCACAAGTAGTTAACAAGGACTAACACCAAGAACAATCCGCTATATGGCTCAAGGGAAAATAATAACTGACATACACCACGAAATTTAAAGTTCTGGATTGCTGCAGTGACAGACAAACAATCAGAAATCAAATTGCTGTTACATAGTTAATCCCCCTGTAACACTGTTCATAGGCAGAAAATGAATTTAAATGTCAAACTTAACAACTGCAAAACTGGCTTGAGGCCTAATTCATGATACGTTTCATTGGTGCGCCAAAAAAGAAAAATTTAAGTCACAAATAGATACAGAATAGCATAGTTAACAAGACAGTAGTACAAGACAAATCAAAAATTATTGTTAGCAACTGTACCAACGATTTAAGTCCGAATGATAAAAACCCATAACACAAGATAGACAAGTACAAGGTACGATTATAGATTGAGAACATAAATAGTAAATTAATGATTATACTTGACCATTTCGCCAAATGACATATGGCTCAATAAAACTTAAAAACTACGAATTTTAAAGCGATTACCAATTTTAGAAGTACAGAACTTTAGTAGTATCCAAATACGCAAGAACAGGTACAGCTGAACTGAATTAACAGCCAGTGGCAACGCAAACAAATCTAATGCTGCAGGCACTTTAGAAACACAAGATGTGCATAAGTAATAATACAACAGGTACCTGCGCACCACGACCAAGTAAATCATTGTATTGAACTTATACTGAACGATATATTGTAGTATTTCTTAGTTTTACGTTTTTAAACACACTTAATAAGATTAAACCACATATAAATCGAAAAAACTGGAATATTTCTAGCTACAGCAGTTCTTAACCTGAGAGACAGGAAACAACGTTGGTAGCCACTGGAGTACATACACACCATGGGAAAGGGCCTGTTCACAGCCTGCTAAAGTAAAGAATTCAAGAATAATCAAAAGACAGAGGACTAGTTCCAAAATAACAAACAGCAAGAAATGCAGATTTAATATTCTTAGCTGGCCAGATGTCTTCCAAAACAGATCACTATTAATGAATAATAAAAAATGTTCAATGTGTCCCGCTACATACACGTATAATTAAACAGAATGAAACTAAAAGCCAATACGTAAAATGAATTTAAGAAGCACCGAATATACCAGAAAAACAATTTAAATATGTAGTATTTTCATAAAACTCTAGACAATGGATAACATATGAGCCAGACAAATTATAGTAAACTTTACCTGTACGTGCCTACAACAATGTTTAAACAAAACAGCGAACACCTTAAAGCAGTGTCAAGCGTGAGACAAACGGGCAGGTAATATGCTCAAGTATGTAACGGAAAGTACCTCTTAAACACACCACAGAGCAAGCACACTGCTAAATAACATCACGAGTAGATAACAATTTTTCAAGTTGAACGCAAGTTCACCACAAGCTGTGAGGACGTGCTTGGTTGTCAAATGGAAAGGACATTTTCCTTCAATATCAGATCGAATCAATGACTCTACTGTTAAGAAGTCGCGAGAGGAACCAAGAAGCGTAGAGTCTTTTTGTGAGATTTAACTGTCAGCAAGCTTTACAAGTATTAAATGCGGCCTTTTTCTTATCACAAAATTCTGCACTAGAAGAATTTGCAATATTTTCCAAATAGCTTTAATATTCTGTAAAGCACTTAAATGTGTAGAAGGCGAAATATTTACAAATGCTGCACAAAACACAACCTCATATCTAACAATACATACTGAAAAAAGTTGAAAATTTCTTATGGAAATCTTTAGTTCACATACCTTGATATGACTGTAAAATGAGTCTCTAGACTAAAGTAAGTTATTGTGGCCCCAGACAGGCCGATCAGGCTCCACCGACTGCAGTGTCCACCACTACCAATGAAGACTTCTGATGGGTTATGTGACCAGCATGCCGCTCTCACGGTAATTGTTTGGGTTCCTTGGAACCGCTACTAATCACTCGAAATATTCTCAGTTGGCCTATCGACTCTGAGTGAATCCCTGCCCATTCACTGCACGACTGGTGCACCGACTCGCTTGCTGACCTTTTTGCCGATCCACTCGACTGTGTGTCTCCATGGCCATGGCGATTTCATGGCGGACCCTACCTGCCTGCACTGACTGAGTGTGGTCTGGTAGGTAGCAGCCAGGGCTAGCAGGTTCACTGCCGCAACCAACGTACTTGACCACGAATGCATATCCCATCCACAGATGAAAGGGTAGTGGTAGATCTGCCCGGCAGTGGGTCGCATTTTGCCCCCTGGCCCGCCTGTGTATGGGGGCCTTAAAGAAAAGTCCCTGACAGTACTGGAAAATGAACCTAGTTCTCTGCATGGCAGTCAGCCAGTCCTGTCACGCTGTTAAGCTCATCTTACTACCCCGAATAAGCCAGGCATAGTAGAAGGGAAAGACAGCAGCATAACGCTATGCACAATATAGTCTTTACCCATCTATTATTCATTGGGACAAGATCTACAACTCGCATCAGATTAGGACACACTATCTCTAGCCTTACGCAAAGTGGTTAAATAAATGAACATCGTCTTTCTTTGAAGTCCATGCATACAAACTTTCAGATGGCGACATAAAACTTTATTTAATTTTCATATTAACGAAATAATGCATCTACCCACGAGTATGGCAATAACGCTTTGGCAGCACAGCACAATTCATTACGCTGTGTGGGTTAGATCTGTAGAAGAAGTGAGTGTCTACCTCTAAATTAATTGCATGAAGACTAAGAAGATAACCGTATGATAAACCTCCCCTCCTATTCTACTGTCTCAGTCAAAGGCGACAATCATTTTGAAACTCCATGTTGAAAGGTAATTCCGCCATCAGCATTATGTGACAATTTACACAAAGTGTTTAAAGCTGCTCAATAATTTTTTTATTAAATCATGCAACTACAAATGACCGTAGTGTGAAAACTAATCGTTTGATAGAATTACTACTGCTCTCTTATTTTCTAGGTAACAGCTATCTTGATTATAAATATTAAAAGTGTGAATATATTAATTTATTTAAAATTCAAATGTAAACTTTGTCAGCCAGAGCAACCGTGACAATTTATATATTCTCGTAACTACACTCGGTTGCGAAAGGAGCAAATAAATAAATTCGAGAAAAAGCCACCTTGAGGGCTCACTGACTACTCGTGTTGAACATGGTAATTCGTCGTCAGTGTTGGAGATGGATACCTTTCCTGATGGACGGGCTAGTACAATGGAAACAAAACCTGTTGTAGTGGACTCATTTGTAATGCCCAAATAATGTCGGGAGTTCGAAGTATGACTTTTCTGTGAGTAACCATTTTTACTAAGAACATACGTGTATTACTTAATTTCAATATTAAAATTTTTTTGGAACCTTGTCCGTGGAAAAACAGCGATCGACAAAACTATATTACTATCTAGGACAAAAATAAATAAATAAAAAAGAAAGGATACAAGAAAATAAATAAGACGCGCCACGAAGGAATTATCCGAATTGAATGGAGATCAGCCGATGCAGATGTGTTGTACATGTGAGCATGATGATGATGATGATGATGATGATGATGATGATGATGATGATGACCCATACTCCGAGGATCGTACGGGACGATACGGGAGACCCGTACCGCCGACTAAGCAAGGTCCTAGCGGAGGTGGTTTGCCATTGCCTTCCTCCGACCGTAATGGAGATGAATGATGATGATGAAGACGACACAACACCATCCATTCATCTCGAGGAAGAGAAAATCCTTCATCCCACCAGGAATCGAACCCGAGACCCCGTGCGCGGGAAGCGAGATCGCTACCGCAATACCACGAGCTGCGGCGATGTACATGTACATGTGCAAAAAAATAATTTCAATTTCAGAAAAATTGAATGATTAGTTCAAGTAGAAAGGGCTTCACAATTTGAGGTAGTCAGTAAAGCGTTGGCCCATTTCTGACCCTTATGTAAGAAGTTACTCGGCCCCGCATTGATTAACACCACCTGGGAAATATAATGCCAAATATTGTTCCATTGGTGAATTAGAGCGCCAAAAACACGAGATGGTTCGACGCCCTAGCCCATGATGCTCCAGTCGTTCTCAAGTCTTGAGATTTCCGTGAGCTTTCTGGCCAAAGTAAGGTTTGCTAAGCACGAAAACAAACAGTAGAAACTCTCTCGGTATGGGTGCGGGAATTATCGGGCTAGAAAGCCCAGGACAGGTTGACTTGAAGGGCAACAAAACCGGCGTAGAATATCTTCGACGTACAACTATGGTTAAAGGTTGCTGCAGATGACAAAGTGCCCTAAACCATCACTCCTCGTTGCCGGACCGTATGGCGTGAGACACTCGGTTTAGTACCCCACTGCTCTCCATGGCGTTTCGTGACACGTCCTCGGCTTGAAATCTCAGTGACTGCAGTAGAACGTCCACAGCTATCAGTGATCCCAAATGCCCAGCGAAGACTTGTCTGCAGACATCCCAGTCCCCAGCTCACTTACAGGACAGCGGTATATCGACGACATTCTATGCGCCTTTTTCTCGGCCTTGATGGCAGACCATCGTGGGATTACATTTCTACAGGTCAACGCCTGTTCGCAAACGGAGAGAGCTTCCAACGCTCGTCTTCGTAGTAGACATACCCTGCCTTGGTCAGCAAGTTTGCTGGACCCCTCCGCAAGTGACAACGATTGGAGCAAGACCCTCCAACCGACTTGGACTTTGACGAACAAACACACCAGTGTTGAAGAATTTAGCACGATATCTCTCAGGTGGTCTTCAAATACTCTACTGGCCATTAAAATTGCTACACCGCGAAGACGACGTGCTACAGACGCGAAATTTAACCGACAGGAAGATGATGCTGTGATATGCAAATGATTAGCTGTTCCGAGTATCCACACAACGTTGGCGCCGGAGGCGACAGCTGCAACGTGCTGACATTAGGAAAGTTTCCAACTGATTTCTCATACATAAACAGCAGTTGACGAGCGTTGCCTGGTGAAACGTTGTTGTGATGCCTCGTGTAAGGAGGAGAAATGCGTACCATCAGGTTTCCGACTTCAATAAAGATCTGATTGTAGCCTATTGCGATTGCGGTATATCGTATCGCGACATTGCTACTCGCGTGGATCGAGATCCAATGACTGTTAGCAGAATATGGAATCGGTGGGTTCAGGAGGGTAATACGGAGCGTCGTGCAGGATCCCAACGGCCTCGTATCACTAGCAGTCGAGATGACAGGCATCTTACCCGCATGGCTGTAACGGATCTTGCAGCCACGGCTCGATCCTTAAGTCAACAGATGGGGACGTTTGCAAGACGACAACAAGCTGCACGAACAGTTCGACGATGTTTGCAGCAGCCTGGACTGTCAGCTCGGAGACCATGGCTGCGGTTACCCTTGACGCTGCATCACAGACAGGAGCGCCTGCGATAGTGTACTCAACGACGAACCTGGGTGCACGAATGGCAAAACGATATTTTTTCGGATGAATCCAGGTTCTGTTTACAGCATCATGATGGTCACATCCGTGTTTGGCGACATAGCGGTGAACGCACATTGGAAGCGTGTATTCGTCATCGCCATACTGGCGTATCACCTGGCGTGATGGTATGAGGTGCCATTGGTTACACGTCTCGGTCTCCTCTTGTTCGCATGGACGGCACTTTGAACAGTGGACGTTACATTTCAGATGTGTTACGACCCGTGGCTCTACTCTTCATTCGATCCCTGCGAAACCCTACATTTCAGCAGGATAATGCACGACCGCATGTTGCAGGTCCTGTACGGGCCTTTCTGGATACAGAAAATATTCGACTCCTGCCCTGGGCAGCACATTCTGCAGATCTCTCACCAATTGAAAACGTCTGGTCAGTGGTGGCCGATCAACTAGCACGTCACAATACGCCAATCATTACTCTTGATGAACTGTGGCATCGTGTTGAAGCTGCATGGGCAGCTGTACCTGTACACGCCATTTACGCTCTGTTTCACAGAATGCCAAGGCGTATCAAGGCCGTTATTACGGCCAGGGGTGACTGTTCTGGCTACTCATTTCTCAGGATCTATGCACCCAAATCGCGTGAAAATGTAATCACGTGTCAGTTCTAGTATAATGTATTTGTCCCAAGAATACCCGTTTATCATCTGCATTTCTTCTTGATGTAGCAATTTTAATGGCTAGTAGTGTAACTTTATCATCGATGCCAAGCCGAATAAGAGTTTCCTTAAGGACCACAGGTGAACCAACGCCGTACTGACTTGCTCAGTTTGTGAAACTCTTTCTGATGAATAAATCATAAAATTTATGCGAAATTGTGATCATTTGTTTGTGTGTAAATGTACATCACAGCTACTGATTCCTGTCTCGTGCTCCGTTTTGTTATATTGTCTTACATTGTATATAAAAGACCGTGTTCTAAAAACCACACGTGCACGGACATATTATAAAAAACTAATAAAAAATTTGCTTCGAACTTCAACAAGGTAAATGAATAATAGATGTGTTATCTCGATTACACTGGTCGATGTCTCAATAACAGATAGAATTTTTTTCCCCATGGGCGTGTGTTCTGTACGCCGCTATAGGCGACAGGAAGGAAAAACCGCGCGACATTCACAAGAAGCGGACCTCGGCAGTGTACAGCCTCCGTGCTGCCTGCCTGGCCTACAGCATTGTAGCGGCGCGCCTGTGCTTGTTGTGTGCTGTGCTACCTGGGTGTAGCGCGGGACGGCCTAAGTGCAGTGTCGCCCGTGCAGGCGCCGGGGCCGGCGCGCCGTCCGCAGAGGCTGCCGCCGCGACTCGCTCCGCTGACAGCCGTGATTAACGATGATGGATGGCGAGCCGAGGCGCGCGCGCCCTGTCACAAACAAAGCGCTCTCCTCGCCCCCACACCACACCACGCCTCCACCCTCTGCCCCATACACGTCCTCGCACACACCTCTGCTGCTACTGTCGCACCTCGCTGTGCGTTGCGGGTAGCGTTGGACACCACTGGGACAAGTCCCAGGTGGCTACACAAACCCAACTCACCCTTCCACTGAGTGAGGTAAACGTGACAGTGTTTCGCCTCTAAATAAACCTATATATCCTTACTTACTTGTCAGTGTTATAGGAAGTGTTTTGCTGACGTGGCTGTACTGTAAAATAATGAAATCGTTCCTGCTGCATCAGGAAATTTTTACTAATATTTAATTTTCACAACGCGGTTCGGCAGCATACTGCTATCATCAGGTTCCTCCAATTACATGTACATTAAACTGACCTGAAGTGTGATTAGGTTCATTAGATATGTGAGTCAGTGAGGTTATATATCGAAATACAATACTGCACAGAGAGATTGATATATTTTAGTGTATACATCAAGTGATTTGCATGTCTAAATCATTTCATTTCTGGATTTACTTCCTTTGTTTTTTTTTTTGGGAAATTCAGTTTTCTGGAACACAAAGTACAGTGAACACGTAACTGCTCTACACTTCTAAATACAAAATTTACTTGATTCCAAAAAGTCTTAGCTGCTAAGATAAACTAATTTCAACTGCAATGATACTACTGTAGAGTGAAAATGAAATTTCTCTCACTATAGTCGACGTATCTGTCTTAAGAGATTCAGCAGCTGCTTGGATAGTTACAATACTATTCATGTTTTGTTGTGTCTCGCTTGCACATATTTAATTACATGGCATGGTTCGATCACTCTAGATCATCTTCAGATCGAAGTAGTGGTGTCAGCAACCCGTCTTGTCTAATGAGACCAACAAATCAGAGTACTGTAGTCTGATATGTGGTTCTGAGTAGACAAGACGGCACGCTGAAGCAACTACTTAGATCTGAAGACGATCCTGTGTGATCCAAACATGCAGTCTAATTAAGAATATACAAATGGGATGTCATCACTACTTCTTCCATGTATAGACTGAACTTCAGGGGGCGATAAAATACGTTGTTTTCTACACGCTCTTTAAACTGAGCACTTCATTCTTGATCTTCCATTCTCATTATTCCTTGTTGGCTCTTGTACGTGTAGTATATTACGCGTATCTCCCTATAGCTTACCCCTACTTTCCGCGTAATTTCGAACAGCTTCCACCATTTGACAGTGTCAAACGCTTTTTCCGAGTGTTATACCATAAAAACTGAAATAATAATTCGTTATAGATGACATTGTAAGGCATGGATGTGTGTGATGTCCTTAGATTAGTTAGGTTTAAGTAGTTCTAAGTTCTAGGGGACTGATGACCTCAGCAGTTAAGTCCCATAGTGCTCAGAGCCATTTTTGACATTGTAAAGACAAGAAGTTTCAAACGTCTAGATGTACCGGGTGTCATACATTGAAAATAATGTACAAATGAAACTGATAATCCATAAGTCATTATTTAATTATAGAAGCAAATTATGCACTAATACTGATAAACTATATACAAAGAAAACAATTATAACAGTTTGTACACCACACACTCTACCACAAATAAACAACAAGATAAATCAGTAGCATTAAGTTAAAATGGCCTGTTCTACCTCTTTTTTTCTTTGTTTTGTTGAGTCATTAATCTTCTGACTGGGTTGATGCCGTCCGCTATTTTTATCCTCAACAGCTCCCTCTAGTACCGTAGAAGTATTTCCTGACGTCCTTTCTTCTTGTCAGTGTTTTCCGTACATTCTTTTCCTCTCAGATACAATGCAGAACTTCCTCATTCTTTGCATTATCAGTTACCGAATTTTCAACATTCCTCTGCAGCACCGCTTCTCTACTGCTTCGATTCTCTTCTATTCCGGTTGTCCCGCAGTCCGTGTCTCCCTGTAAGGGGGGCTATGCGGAAGCGTGAAGCGTTCAGTGAATTCGAAAGTAAAATTCTATGTACCGACTTGACAGAAAATCCTAGGAAGTTCTGGTCTTACGTTAAATCTGTAAGTGGCTGGAAACAGCATATCCAGACACTCCGGGATGATGATGGCATTGAAACAGAGGATGACACGCATGAAGCTGAAATACTAAACACCTTTTTCCAAAGCTGTTTCACAGAGGAAGACCGCACTGCAGTTCCTTCTCTAAATCCTCGCACAGACGAAAAAATGGCTGACATCGAAATAAGTGTCCAAGGAATAGAAAAGCAACTGGAATCACTCAACAAAGGAAAGTCCACTGGACCTGATGGGATACCAATTCGATTCTACACAGAGTACGCGAAAGAACTTGCCCCCCTTCTAATAGCCGTGTACCGCAAGTCTCTAGAGGAGCGGAAGGTTCCAAGTGATTGGAAAAGAGTACAGATAGTCCCATTCTTCAAGAAGAAGAAAACTATAGACCTCTATCTCTGACTTCGATCTGTTGTAGAATTTTAGAACATGTTGTTTGCTCGAGTATCATATCGTTTTTGGAAACTCAGAATCTACTCTGTAGGAATCAACATGGATTCCGTAAACAGCGATCGTGTGAGACCCAACTCGCTTTATTTGTTCATGAGACCCAGAAAATATTAGATACAGGCTCCCAGGTAGATGCTGTTTTTCTTGACTTGCGGAAGGCGTTTGATACAGTTCCGCACTGTCGCCTGATAAACAAAGTAAGAGCCTACGGAATATCAGACCAGCTGTGTGGCTGGATTGAAGAATTTTTAGCAAACAGAACACAGCATATTGTTATCAATAGAAAGACGTCTACAGACGTTAAAGTAACCTCTGATGTGCCACAGGGGAGTGTTACGGGACCATTATTTTTCACAATATATATAAATGACCTAGTAGATAGTGTCGGAAGTTCCATGCGGCTTTTCGCGGATGATGCTCTAGTGTACAGAGAAGTTGCAGCATTAGAAAATTGTAGCGAAATGCAGGAAGTTCTGCAGCGGATAC